>NW_027286963.1:1002500-1146746 GCF_022747635.1 Hetaerina americana | reverse complement strand
AGCTTAGCTTTAGCTTATTTTAGCATAGATGATGAAGTCTATTAGTTTAAAAGGCTGGTTATTTTCAGCTACTCTTTTGCACAAGGTGAATAACAGATTTTGGACTGTTTCCTTGAGCATGAAGAGATTATTAGCATAGAAACATTTGAGGGATTGAATCAAGGGTGATGTCTGATAGATCTGTAGTCCAGTTTATAATGACTGTAACACACTGTTGATCCAATTGCTACACAGTTTCATCACCAAGCTAAAGGTAAGGCACATATGTATATATCCTTACACATTCACTGGTCTTAAATTACTTGAAAATTACATACAATGAGGAAAATTTGCTGATTTTTCCTTTTCTGAGAGAAACAACTGGATCATGGTCATGTGCTGAAGACATGATCATTATCGCAGTTGAAATCAGGCATTTTAGTTCGGACAAATCCACTACAATAATATGTTCTTCTGCATTGGTCGCTCAAAACATTATGAAAAATTCTTGTTCTGTACAATTTTTAATCTTTTCCATCTCACAGCTTCTCTACCGACACACAATGCAAACATTAAGAACAAAAATCTCAAAAAATGTTAACTCTTTTAATCATTTTCACCCATTAGATACACTACACAGGTGCCTGAAAAACACTGATTGCAATTTTTTACAAAAGAAATCAACTTCTGACAAGTCCTAATTACCTGCCTTAATACAGTTGAATTAAAATACGAAATTAAGTAAACCACCACTAGGAACGTCTATATAAATATATATGAGTGTGTGTATTATATATATATATATATATATATATATATATATATATATATATATATATATATATATATATATATATATATATATATATATATATATATATACACACACAAACACACACATATATACACTTGTATGCAAAAATATACATACATATATATATATATAGAAAATATATATACATATATATGTATATAAATAAATAAATACATATACATACATATATATATATATATATATATATTCACACATATATATGTTTATAAATATACATATTTATACACACATATATGTGTGTATATATAATATATATGAGCATTATAAAAATATTTTTTTTTCAATGAGTTATTGCTATTCAGAATGTCTTTAAGATGAAACTGCACAAGGGTGGGAAAAATGTACCGTCTGCATATTGTAAAATTATTAGACAACAAGAGGTAGATATTATCACTTATAATTAAATAAGTACTTCAAGAGGATTGATGCATGCATTATTTTCATTATTGTAGCAATAATGTTACAACGAGGAAATGAAATGTATTACTCACTCTATAATGCTAGATTCACACTGTATATATGTAGTAACACCACAAGTGAGAGCTAAGAGCAATCTGTAATGGTAATGTGCGCTGGAAGAAAATCTGTGCTTATCTTACCAAATGATGTTCCGCAAAATAAACAAATGTAACATAATCAAATATATATGCAGTAATTATAGTAAATAGTGTAGTTCAAATGGCCAGTCACATCAGCTGTATAAACTTAGAAAAAACTAACATAGACATGTAATTAGAGGTCATGTGTGGTAGAAATAGAGATTAGTATCATAATTTCAGGAAGTACAATGCGACTAATCATCAAAACAAATTGTACAAAGTACTCAGGATACAAGCTTTGAAGTTTTTACGGGATCCAAAAATATACTGTCAGATAACTATGACTGATTTGATGATGCAATCAATCTTTCATTTTACTCATAATTTGAAGTGATTGAGCACAGTAGTGTGTATATATATATATATATATATATATATATATATATATATATAATATATATATATATATAATACATAATATAGAAGCACAAAAAAAAGAAGAACACTCGCACGTTATTTCTTGATATTTCGACGGAAACAATCCGTCTTCCTCTGAAGCATATAGAAGTAATGACTGCTGGAATGGTTGAGGTGAGGGGTGCGAGAGAAAGTGAAGGGGGCCAGGGGAAGGGGAGAACGGGAGACGAAGGAGGGGTGAAAGGAATGGTTGGGGAGAGGAAAGGGAGAGGAAGGGGTGGAATTGACACAAAATCGGAAAATAGAACAACAAGCTCACCGCAACTATTGCAACATACGAGACTCATGTTTCAACATACTAAGTATTGATAAAGACCACGTAAGTCAAAACAAAGGCCACGTACACCAAAACTCATTCGGAAAAACACAGTGTCCACCCACCGATATGCTTCGCTTCCACAAAGTAACAATTTTAGGCCACTCCCATCAGTGAACGACATTGAGGCCCCGGATGCTGATAGGCCATACAGATGTAAATGAATGCCATTTGAAGAGTTTTTAATTCTATAGGGTTATCAGATGTGGGAAGGGACGCTAGGACGGAAACATTGTAACACTGGTTGAAAGGAGTATTATGATGGGAAGCATGTTTAGGGATGGGGAGACCCGCGGACGGGGAGGAGGGATTGCACGAGGCGAGGTGGTTATTAATCCTAATATTAAGTAGTGTGGAACATTGGCCTATGTAAAAGGACGGGCAGAGTTTACAGGTAAGAGATAAACAACATTGTTACTTTGTGGAAGCAAAGCATATCGGGGGGTGGACAATGTGTTTTTCCGAATGAGTTTTGGTGTACGTGGCCTTGGTTTTGACTTATGTGGTCTTTATCAATACTTAGTATGTTGAAACATGAGTCTCGTAAGTTGCAATAGTTGCGTGAGCATGTTGTTCTATTTTCCGATTTTGTGTCAATTCCACCCCTTCCCTCTCCCTTTCCTCTCCCCAACCATTCTTTCACCCCTCCTTCGCCTCCCGTTCTCCCCTTCCCCTGGCCCCCTTTCCTTTCTCTCGCACCCCTCACCTCAACAATTCCAGCAGTCATTACTTCTATATCTTCAGAGGAAGATGGATTGTTTCCATTGAAATATCAAGAAAATACATGCGAGTGTTCTTTTTTGTGTTTCTATATTGTGTGTTACTGTGTATTGTACTATTCGGCACTGTCAGTGTTACGTCTACGAAAGCATATATATATATGTATATATATATATATATATATATATATATATATATATATATATATATATATTTATTTATTTATTTATTTATTTATAGAAAATATATATACACACACACATACATATGTATACATATTTAATTGTAACTCGTAGCCAATCACTTCAAATTCACTATACATAGAGAGTGGAGGTGTCCAGTCCAAGGGTAGAGCATTGGACCACTGACCAGAGGGCACAGTATCTTTTCCTGAGCAAAGCTCTCTTGGTATCCTCAAACCTAAGGCCACCGGTGTGAGTTTCATACATTAGTGGGCTTAGTATTGAGTGAACTATACCTTCACCTATCAAAGTGACCATTGGGTGGACAATTGTCTTTCTGGTTTATCTGTGTGTGCGTGTGTATGTGTGCATATATATATATACATATATATATATATATATACATATATATATATATATATATATATATATATATATATATATATATATAACATACATACATATACATATATATATATATATACATACATATATACATATACTATATATACATATATATATATACATACATATATACATATATATATATATATATATACATACATATATACATATACTATATATACATATATATATATACATACATATATACATATATGTATATATATATATATATATATATATATATATATATATATATATTATATATATATATATATATATATATATATATATATATATATATATACACCCATACATACCCATATATACGTAAATACACACACACATGCTTTCATTAATTTTTATATGAAGACCAGTACAGTGGAAAAATCCCTACAAAAGCCAAATTTTCAGTCTTCACCCTCTCATTTCCCCCCCCCCCCACTTAAATATGAAAAGAAGGTTAAGATAAGAGAATGGAAATTCAAGGTTGAGCATTAAGTAGGCAGGAAGATATGAGCCAGAGTTACTCATTATCTCTGGCCTAAATTAATATCTATGTGGAAGATAAGTACATGCGGGAAAAATTATATCCAAAGTTTAGGTTTCAAGGTAATTCATATTAGTATTAAGTTCTATTTGGTATTGTGATTTCTAAGAAGCCATCATATGAAATTAAAGTTAAAAATTATGAAAAATGGTAAGAAAAATGAATAATAAAGCAGATTCGAACGTGATAATAATAAAAATGTACAGAATAATAAATTAAAGGTTAAAATTGAGAGAAGAATGGGGAACATAAGAGTTTAATGCTAGATGAGGCAGGGAAAAATGGAGGAGGGTGGATGAATTTTATAATTGGGCAATGCCATTGAGAGGATGAAAAAAAATGATAAAAAATTATATTATTTAGGGAAAAACATGTAGCGCTTAAATTCTTGTTTCTATCAATTACTGTCATCGGCAGAAAATAAATTTAATACAGCCTATTAACCTGAAAAATTGAATAAGATAGATGACACATGATTTTTCTCTTCATAATTTTTTGGAGTTAACATTCTTACATATTGTCTTGTACAGGCATTACTTTAATATTCATTCAACACAGGTATATCTCCACTCAATTCATCAATCGACCCACCTATTCATGACCACTTATTTCTTTGTTTCAATACCTGTCATTTTTTGTCCATGCATCTTGAAAGGACATAGAACTTCATTGAAATCATTATATTTTAATTACATCAATCTCAACTGCTTTTTCCTGGAATATAGAAAAAGAAGACATTTTCCTTTTCTTCGGAAAAAAAAGACTGCTTTGAAGAGAACAATTGTATCAAAGCACCATTATTTTAGCCTGGTCAACTTAAATGTAAAAAACATTTTTGGTAGACTTGTTTTGAATGAAAAAAACTCCTTCATTTAAATTATTTGCACACATTGACCACAGAGGTTAACAGTGTGTGAAAATGACTAATTTACAAATTTCTTTCAGGATAAAATTAAATCAGAATGCTTAATTCCTTCCTTGCAACAATTATCTATTGAAGGAGACAGATATCTTATAGACCAAAATAGACTTTTAATACTTATATTTATGAAGAAGGCATGGATTTCAAATCTATGTTAATCACCATGTTTCTTAGCTTAGTATTCTGCCGTTTCTGTACCTCCATATTTTCATTCACTGTTTCAAGTTTAAATAGCTTTAGCCAAGCAATGCTATCAAAACTCCGATGCATACAAGAAACAATGACCATATCCATTTTTCATCTCAGTGGGTACAGTTTATAAATTAAAACTAACGCACCAATGACTATGGACCAGTAAATTTATCAACACTGTGTTTTCGGATTCTTTTGTTACATGCGTACACTCCCAAACCTTCCTCCACCGCGGAACCCCACCCTCTCTCAATTTGCACAACATACTTCCCGGGCTTAGAATCTATACGATCAATCCTGAAAGACCTCTACCCTATCCTAAAAAATCATAATGCCACCGCCAACCTTTTTCCCAAATGCCCCTCAGTTACTTTCAAACGCCCCGCCAACCTATCCGATCTCCTCAAATCAACAAATCCACTCCTTAAATCCCCAACCCGTCCTAAAACCACTCCAACGCCATGCAATAAACCCAGATGTAAAACATGCCCTATTTTCAAAACCAAAATCCCATCCTTCTCCCACCCGCTTTTTAACTCTCTCCCACCAATTCCCTCCTCTACCTGCACTTCTAGCAATGTAGTGTACCTTCTGAAGTGCCAACTTTGCCCTGCCTATTATATTGGGCAAACCACCACACCCCTCAATATCAGAATCAACAACCACCGAGCCTCATGCAAAAACTCTTCCTTAATTGACATGCTCCCTATCCCCAAACACACCTCTGAACACAACACTCCCTTTGATAAATGCTATAGTGTATCCATCATAGCATCCCTCCCACCCTCTGATCCTCCTCTTAAACTGAAAACACTCGAGCAATCCTTCATCTGGCTTTTGGAGTCCTGGAACTGGCCAGGAATCAATATTAGGCACTAATTACCCTGCTCTAATTATATTTTCATCCCCCTTCCACCCCCATCACCTTCTACATTTTCCCCACCCTTCTAACGCTGCCCCTCCAAACCCGTCCCTTCGGAATTCCCTCCCCACCTTCCCCTTCCATCCATCGCTCCAGCCCTCGTATTCCCTTCAGTTCTGTCCCTCTCTTCCTTGATAAAGGTAGCAACGACCACTGAAAATTCGAAAAATAGTGAGTCTCTTTTTTTGTGTGTTTTTGTCTGTGTCCACTAGTGCTAAGTGTTATACATTATATATATATATACACACACACACACACATATATATATATATTTATGTATATTATATATATTTATTTATATATACACTTCTGCGTTACTTCGACGAAATCATCTGTATGTATATATATATATATATATATATATATATATATATATATATATATATATATATATATATATATATATATATACATACATATATATATATATAATACATTGGACAGCAACAAACAATATAAGAACATATAAAAAGAACACTCACACATTATTTAATGATCATTTTGACGGAATTCAGCTCCGTCTTTATCGGAAGAAACAGAAGTAAGAATGGGTGTTCTTTTTATGTTCTTGCATTGTATATATATATATATATATATATATATATATATATATATATATATATATATATATATATATATATATATATATATATATATATATATATATATATATATATATATATATATACATACATATATATGTGTGTATATTATACGAGGGTCATCCGGAAAGTAGTACCCGTTCGTGCCGCATGAAGTGCTGACGACGCGAGTAGCCGCTGGACGAGGTCAGATAGCTTCAGTGGCTTGTCTGCCTTCTCTGAGCCAAGTTGCGTGACGCTAGCATTGCCTGTGTTGTTTCTGTGATTGTTTACAATGTTTAAAAAAATTGAGAACGCCGCCAGTTGTGAAGTGAGGGCAGTGATTAAATTCCTCAATGCAAGAAACGTTCGCCCATGTGATATTCATCGCCAATTAAAGGAGGTGTATGGAGACAATGTAATGGACGAGTCGTCTGTTCGGCGGTGGTGTCGCAACTTCAACATGGGGAGGGGGAACACACACGACGATGAGCGTTCGGGGAGACCGTCTGTCATTACAGACCAACTGGTGAGCTCAGTTGACGAATTCGTGAGGAACGATCGGCGCGTCACAATTGATGACATCTGTGAGCATTTTCCCAATGTTTCTCGAACAATTGTTCATGAAATTGTTAAACACCATCTGCATTATGCAAAAATTTGTGCAAGATGGGTCCCTCGCGTATCTCAATGAGCTGGCGGCGAAGGACTATGCAGCAGGAATACAGAAACTTGTCACACGTTATGACAAATGCCTTAATTTGCTTGGAGATTATGTTGAGAAGTAGTTTAAAGTATCCTCTTTCAAATAAAATTTTTTATGTTTGTTAATATTTACTTTTGTGTCTTTATTTCACGAACGGGTACTACTTTCCGGATGACCCTCGTGTGTATATATATATATATATATATATATATATATATATATATATATATATATATATATATATATATATATATTTTTATTGAACTTCTGTTATCCCAAGGAAAACTCTTCATACCACAGACAACATCTCACTCTACAGTGCAAAATCTGTGGTCACCATATTCCCTGTCCCTTACTCCTTGAGGCATCTTGCTCACAGAATTTGAGTATGCGGAAGTGAAATGAGATGATGTGTTCCACCCCAATAGAATAGCCTATATATCCCATTACAATTGCTGATGTTAGTTTAACTGGTGCTTTTTTCCTTTGGAACTAATGCAAAATGAGTCACCAACTCTTGTATAGATGTAAACTAGACAGTCAGACATAAACGCTCAAGTTACTTTTGGCAACTGTGGGGTGGAAATGTTTCAGAAACATAGCCATGTCTTCAGAAAAACTGAGGTATTTGTCCAACCCCACCACCATTTTACTACCTTTGGACTCTTTTAAGAAGGAATTAATCGTACGACAGGGGTTGTCCTGGAAAAGCCAGGGCGAATGGGATCCCATTTTCATTGGGCGATCATGCCAAGAAAGTCATGCGATACCAGCAAAAGAAAACAAACCGAAGTAGACACATCATGAACATGTCAAAAAGACCAGTGGATTGCAATTGCTAAACTGGCTCTGTTTTGGCTAAAACTGCAGGGAAGGAGCCAACAAGACCTTTGATCACATGCCAATTCTCCTGGTTTGTTTCTCACAGTAACCACTCAAACAAACACTCGACAAGGAAAGGCACATCAAAGACTGTTGATAGAAGATGAGTTCGGAGTGAATGGAAAGAACACAGGAAACGACATGAGTTGAATCTTTCAAGCCTTTTGATGACACATGAGAATTAATAGTGAAGTCCACCTACTGTCCTTTCTGGCCTTGTAATAATTCACAGAAAAACCCACAATTATTTGATGCATTGATACTGAATGATAGGGAACAACAGAAAACAATGATGTAATTGGATTAAAGTTTATGAACAAATGTGGGGAGATTTGACAAAAAATGTATCTTACCTGACTGGTATTAGTTCCAATTTGTCTCCCCATAATGTCAACTGAATGAAACAGATTAATATGCACATGACCGGCAATCAAGTTTCAAACCCACTCAATTCAAAAGTGGTTGTTCTTCATGATGAATCTCCACAACACATGAGTCCATGCATTGACTTAAGTATGACAAGATTAATGTGACCCAAATAGTCATAAAAGTTTAAAACCCCAAGTACGCTTAGATTAAATATATATATTCAGGGTTTGCAGTAGAATGAGATTTGCAGAGAGTTTTGTCTTATGTCATAGATACTACCACAATAAAAACATGTAGGTACTGAAAACTGACACTCACAAATATTGCTCATGAACATTAAGCCTCTCCAGGGATTAATACAAACAATCAGTCCACACATGACCGGTAATTGTTAACAGGACAATAAAATCATTACCAGGGAAGGAAGCCATATTGACAGTGCATGAGAAATTGTTGGAAGTATCAGTTTTTAGTGTATTTATTTCTTATGATGTGGCCCCTGCCATGAGATGAAACTCCCCTTAAATCAATTGCAAGGGCTTTGATTTAAACATCAAACATTTCAAGTTATCTTAATGTTTCAAATTGCTAGAGTCACTGGAGTTAAATTTTTCCATTTAGTCTGTAGAGTTCTCATCTCATTATTGGTTTACAAACAATTCAGTTGACAACAAAGGTAACAATAAAAACAAAGGATGAAAATTTCCTCTTTGTTGCAATGCTTTGTCCTTAATGCCTGCCATGAGACAATGGTTTTAAATACCACCAAAGCAAGCATTTGCCACAAATTAAAGAGTTTTGCGAAAGCAGGAGTGTAATCAGTGATGTGTCTCTTCAGCAACACTGAAGCGTGAGTATATGCTTTGGAGCGAGAGTTCTCACCGTTTGCATGGGTCGCAAGAGTTTCATAATATCTGTCCCTCCTCACGAAGCCGTGGGAGATTTTTTTTTTCAATGCTGCATCACACTTTCCCGAGTGACTAACCGTGGGTCTTTCGTCTCTCTCCCTTCCCCCCCCCCCCCTTTCCTCTCTTCTTCCAGACTTCGAATGTCCGCCATGCAGTGCCTCGAGCACTGTTGGCTGAAGCGGTCGCCACCTCAGCCACCTTCCCCTCGCGCCGTCATCGTCGCCCCGGAAGAGTTAGACGTCACCAAAGACAACCTGCGCTCCTTCGTGGAGAGATGGAACGAGCACCCGGACTCTCCCTACGTGTTCGACACCGCCTGCCAATCCATCTGCCCCCTCTCCCCCAGTCCGTCCTCCTACCTCCTGCTCCCCTCACCCTCCCAGCACTCCCTTCGAGGCATGTCCCCCTCACCCTGCGGTTCCCTTTCCTCCTCCCCCGATTCAGTCCTCGAGGCAGAGACACACCTCCCTCCACCTCACGCCCCCAAGGCACCTCCTCCCGACGACCCCTACTACCACTACGCCTTCGACGGGAAGGGGATACAGCCGCCTCCGTGGTATATCGACCGCCTGCTCAACGAGAGGCGGGCCTCCGACAGCACCTGCATCGTCTCAAGAGGAAAGGGAGGGGAGTTGCCGAGGGTCAACCTGGTCGACGAGATCCGGAAGTTATCCGACAGACTCTTCCAGATGGCCTCGAGGCAACACGTTCCCACGCAGTCCCTCGAGGAAGACCGCAGCTCCAAGTCGGGTCAGTCAAATGGGAACAAGGAAGTCGCGGTGCCGGTGCCCTCAAGGGCCCAACCCGCCAAGGATGCGACGCCCAACGGCGATGCTTCCGTGGACATCCCCTGGAGGCGACGATCTACCTTCCTGGCCGGTCCCCTGGTCAAGAGTCCCCCGACGAACGGAACGACGAAAGAGACGGATGCCTCCAGGAGGCCCAAGTTCAAGATAACGCCCTTCGCGCGGGATGTACCACTGGCCCCGCCGTCCTCCGCATCCCAGGCACCATTCTGGTCCCCACATCGAGGACCGCCGCAACCACCCCCATCATCTCGCTGGGCGCCCCAGTCCCCTCCCGGCTCGGCCCAGTCCCATCAGGCAGCGCACCCCGGGAGCGAACAGCCTCGTCAAGGACCTTCACGTCCGATTCGCTGCCCCTCCTCCTCTTCCTCTTCTTCCTGCTCGAGTCACTCCGCCCCACACTCCCCAGTCAATGTCCCGAGGCAAATCCCACAGATGGCACAACCGGACCTGACCGAGGACCTCCTGGCCCATCTCCTCGCGAGACCCGAAGAGAGGGCCTCGGTCATCCACTCGAACAACGCTCCCACCATGAGGACCAGCACGGAAACTGCCTCCTCGACAACAAGATTGATACGCTCCGACGAGAGGAATCGAAAGGCTCTCTCCATGGAATGGTCGCAGGTCGAGATGACCATGGAGTCATTGGGACAGAGGACCATGAGGTCCCTTGCAAAGTACTTTGAATCCAAGCCTGACGAAGACGAGGTCCCTAAAGATCCTTTGGGACCAAATGAAAGGCAGAGGATAGCCAGGAATTTATCCCAATTGGGAGTTTAGGGGTCGGAGGAAAAAGGGAATTTGGGGCTGATTGGGGGTAGAGAGAGAGAAGAGAAAGATAGGGGTGGAATCCAGGGTTTTCCACTCGTATGTGGACGACGAGATTTGCAGGAGAGGTTGGGCCAGGGGTAACTCCTTTCCAGCTCTAAATGTTTTATACGCACAGGGCACACGTGCGCATAAGTAGATGGACATCGAAATGACCATGCGTGTATATGTGTGTGTAAGAATGTGTGTGTGTGAATAAAAAAGAGAGAATGAGGGTTTGATTCACGTTCAGGGTAATGTTGAAACTGGAATGAAACAAAAGACAAAAGAGATTCATCCCCTCCTCCTTCTTCCCTGTTCGTCTTAATCACTGCTCTCATATTCTTCTATCATTTGTGTGCAGTCAGAGGATGACCGCAACGCAAACACTGACCCACCGTTGGTTTGCGGAGGCACCAGTTGAGACAGCCCTTAGCAAGAAGAAGCTTAAGAGATATGTGATCAAGAAACGATGGATCAAGGCAGTGAACATGATAATAGCACTGAGGAGAATGGGGGCAAGGCTGGACCGTGGACTATGAGGACAGATACAATCAATGAGGACAAAATTCATGCGACAATCCAATCCAAAGTGTAAATATATAAATACATATTGTGTAAGTTGGTTTTTTTGGCAATGATTGTTGCCTGATAATCGATTCAAATACTTGAAAATACTGTACAAATGCTGTTAAATTGAGAAGACAAAAACCTGTAAATAAGAAATATTTCTTCATATATATATCAAGTTCTATTACATTAAAATATTTGAATGAGAACAGATATTATTACTTATAATGACTGGATAACAAACTTAAACGACGTACTTGGATTTAAACCTTTGTCCGAAAATGTCAATGGTGCCTTTGTGTTGTTTTGAAACTACCACCTCCACATTTTCCAAATCATTTACTGTTATAGATGTGAAAATTCAGAGAGTACATGAGAAATACATACAATCAACGGCCAAATGGATCTATCAACGTATCGGCAAAGCATTTAGCCTCTAATTAGAGCTCTATTCCAGGTGATAACTCCAGTTGAGAGGCTACATTTCACTGGAGCTGTGTGAGCCTTCAGGCATCTCTCATATATGGAACCAACATGTTTCTTTTTGATTTTAAGCCTTCGATTGTCGCACTTTTCTGGTGCACTAATCAGGATCCCAATAAACTCTTGGTTTATCATCAGATTTCCCATGGGGTGATCCACCTGAGTTGATGCAATGAGAGGGTTGAGCACTAATGCCTTGAGAACGTACTCTAACCTATGACCATCTGGATAAAAGATGAGCATGCTAGCCACCCGAACAATCAATTAGCCTTTTTGGGCAAGTCAAAGCGAATGATTTTCACACTCTGAAATCTTTGCATTGAAATGCACATCAGCAGAGGACTCCATTAAAAGTTACTGTTGCAGTATCTCCCGCAGTTTCTTTGGAATCCTTAACTGCAGTTTATTGCGATGGACATGAAGCATTTTGACCCATACATATATTCTCCAATACAGTTCCTAAAGGTTTATACCAACTATTTATTTAGTAAATCGTATGAAACATACATGACAGGTATTGAACTGTATCTGTGCCCTATCTTATTTTCCTCTTTTCCCCCACCATACCTAGAACTTGATTATTTAGCAGAAGAATCTTCAGGTTTCTGACCTGGGTTGTATTGTCGGTAAGTACCCATATTTTAACAGCTGTGTCCGCCTTCTTTTAAAGAGTGAGTCATATCAAAATCCAAAAAGATTTAATTCCACTATTAATGCTTCCTATGAATTTAACCCAACACAAACCACCCCCTTTCTACCAACAGTTTATTCCAGTGTGGGGTGTCAAGTTTTGTCTTGTCATGTGTAGCTAACAAGTGTCTAGGGGTGTCCAGTTTGTGTCCAATCATAACCCTACTGCAGATGACCAACTACCAGACAATAATAAAAATAATAAACAACTCTCTTATCTCCCTTATCATACTTAGAACTTCTGCATTTTTGTTCCTTTCGATCCATTTTATATTTTTTATTCTTCTTCAACCCTCATTTCAAAAGCATCCAATCTTTGCTTATTGAGGGAGTCATAAAATTGCAAAGAAGTCAAGTCTTAAAACAATAGATTTAGTCTAATAAATGTCTATAGCATCCTTATGGAGATGTACAGACTAACTCTGACTTAGAGTAAGCATATGAATTATCTTTAACAAGGCTATCCTTACAGACATGTTTCAATTGTCTCCTGTGATGTTGAACTTTTAATATAATATGAGTTTTAATAATTCAAAATTGTGAACACCATTTTTAAGTCATAATGTTAATTTAGAGGGTATGAAATATGGGATTCAAATCGGGTGACCACTTATAAGGGATTATAATGACACAATGTATTCATTATCACAATGAGAATAATGAAAAAAAGCACTGTAGGACTGAGATATCGATATCCATGTCTCCTTTGAGGACAATTGCCCCAATAAGATGATAAATTAATATAATTTCGACAAGTGAATTTACATATTCTTGGGCAACTCAAAAAATGTCTCAAGTATTCATGAGTGTGAATCTTAAAACACATGATATAACCACAATGTTATTATATTTTGGAAAGGTGAGTGACTTTGTAAGAAAAAAATGTTGTTCCAATGTTGTAACAAAGTAGGTTGTGATGGAAAATGACACTGTTTGTGTTTTTCTTATTTGATACAAATAGCAACTGAAGAAAATTAAAGTAATTGGGACATTTTATAGTGATTCTCAAATTTTTTTTTAAATATTAGTCGCATTATACAAAAGTGATTCTTCACACAATACCATTTTCATCACTTTTGTAATTATTATCATTATTATTAATAAAATTCACATGTGCTGATAGACAGTGTCAAGTGGCACAAAAGTCCCAAGTAATCACGAAAGATAATAGATAAAATCAGTCAGTAAGTACACCTAAAGGAAATTTCCAAACACAAATCTCTTTCACAAGGCAAGAAAATCCTTATCTCATTAACATCAATCAATCAGCAAGAAAAAAAAAGACAAATAAAAAAAAATTAAGCTTTTACATATAATACAATACACCATACATCAGTCAAATTATTACATTTAGTCCTTACATCTTCTCTCAAAAGTATTTACCGTGTTAGGAAAGGGCTCGAATAGTTTTGCAGGTAAGTTGTTCTAATCAACAATTGTTTTATTTAGAAAAGAAAACGTTTTTCATTTGTCCCTTAAGCCCGGAATTTTATCATGAATTTGTGGTCGTTTCTTCCCATAAAATTTGGAATTCCTACCTCTATTCTTAGAAGTGCCCTAAGCTTTCTCTTACCTGAAGAATGCCCACAAAGTCAGCTGAAAAAAAATATTCCCATGCCGGGAATCGAACCCGGGCCTTCTGGGTGAAAGCCAGATATCCTAGCCACTAGACCACATGGGACTTGGCTTAAATGTTGGCAATAAAAGAAGCAAAATTTACCTGCCTGCCATAGCTACAGGATGTATGATTAAACATCTCTCTTGGCAGGTATTATGTAGGTTGTACTTTGAATATCCACCAATACTTTCAATTTCTTTCAGTGATTGAGATAATTTATTTAACAATTTTATACCTATTTCCTTGGGTCCACCTTGTTAAGCTTTGGTTCTCACACCTTAGTAATGTATGTCATCATCCAAACGAGCATGGTAATAACAATATTATATTATAATAATTTATTCTCCCCAGGCCATTAGGATAAAATAAGCAAGAAGTCAATTGTACATTATATAAGGCATGCCAAATGTGATAAGCCGCAAAGTACTTACATAGAACTAATTAGAAAAAACACGTACTACACAGAAATATGTAAAATTACATCATACTAACACAGAAGTAAGCAATAATTTACAAAAAGGTTATAATCCCCAGTATTTAAGCATTCTTTCACAGGATAAAACATCTCTCTTAGCAGGCATTCTGAAAGTTGTACCCGTTAGTACACTTTGTGTTATAATCATGTACATTACTGTTTAGTGTGAAGTAGTTTATGTTTGTTTGACATTGGTAGCTAAGCTTAGTGTATAAAAGGTTTGTATAAAAAATCACCAGTATATATGGGACCCAAGTACCATCAAAGAAGCTTGCAAGCATACCGTTAAGGACCTTCCAGAATCCACCAACCAGAGAGCCTTCGAGTCATACTACAGCCACTGGCAAAAGTGTGCTGATGCTCAAGGGATGTACTTTGAAGAATTTTAATGCATTGCAGCAATGCCTGAAATAAATTTATTTCACAAAAGTTTTTCCAGATACGTTTTATACAAACCTTGGGGATGTGTAGTATAGGAAGTAATTTAAAGTCCTTGAAAATTGGCAGGGATGGGGAATCGTAGGGGTTTCCCATACACAATTCTCATGGCCCATATTAAACACATTTTGTGATCAGTAGCAAAGTTCCCAGAAGGGTATACTATAGAATTCACAATTATATATATATATATATATATATATATATATATATATATATATATATATATATAATGTATAACACTTAGCACTAGTGGACACAGACAAAATCTCTTCCTTCATTGACATGCTCCCTATCCCCAAACACGCCTCCGAACACAACACTCCCTTTGATAAATGCTATAGTGTATCAATCATAGCATCCCTCCCACCCTCTGATCCTCCTCTGAAACTGAAAACACTAGAGCAATCCTTCATCTGGCTTTTGGAGTCCTGGAACTGGCCAGGAATCAATATTAGGCACTAATTACCCTGTTCTAATTATATTTTCATCCCCCTTCCACCCCCATCACCTTCTACATTTTCCCCACCCTTCTAACGCTGCCCCTCCAAACCCGTCCCTTCGGAATTCCCTCCCCACCTTCCCCTTCCATCCATCGCTCCAGCCCTCGTATTCCCTTCAGTTCTGTCCCTCTCCTCCTTGATAAAGGTGGCAACGACCACCGAAAATTCGAAAAATAGTGAGTCTCTTTTTTTGTGTGTTTCTGTGTTTTTGTCTGTGTCCACTAGTGCTAAGTGTTATACATTATTATTCACGTCCGTGAGTCTTTCAAAAAGTGTTATATATATATATATATATATATATATATATATATATATATATATATATATATATATATATATATATATATAATAGCAATAGCACTGTTATGGTATTTCATCAGCACTCTGCATGCCATCATCAAATGATATATAAGAAATAGATTTGACATTTCAGCCAAACTCAACTCAGAATTCTATGATATATTTAACTGGAGCTCTTCAGCTATTGGGGGAAGGGTCATAAGATATGAGAAGGTGCCAAAATACTCTTACACAAGGAAAGAAAAGAAAATGAATTATGTTAAAATAAAACTTTGTGACTCCAAATGAAAAATAAGCTTCATTGCGACCTAGGTTTCACTGCAGTGCAGCATCTTCAGACCAAAGACCAGCAGGGTTTCTGATGTAATTTCATTGCAGGAGGAATTAAAACTAAAAACCAAGTGGGTTTGTTATTTTGGAAAAACCCTAGCCCTGTAAAACTGAACAAATCCATTACACTTAAATATATTTCTTTAGCACATTTTGCACTTCACTCACCTATTTCCTTGCATTTTTTTGTGGCATTGATTTGAAAATGTCTTGCTTAGCTTGGTGGGTTACCATCTATCTGCCTGCTAAGCCAAAGTTCGCTCGGTGAATGCCTATCTCAGAGATATGTGTCATGTGAACTATGGTGATTCAACTTCTGCAAAACCTAGAAAAAAATACAGATGCTAATCATAGCAGCCTCACCTATATTGAGGAAGCGTTAACTCTTAATTAGGTCTTATAGGACTGACAAAGAAAAGGAAAGTTTTAGTTTTATTATATTGAAAGCTACCATCTACACTAGAATGTCATGGTGTCTTAAGGGCATTCTAAAATCAAGCATCTCCATCAAGGGAGGAAGGCTAGCCCCATACCTTACTAGTAGTTCGCTCTTATCTATTAGCACTTGAGTGAAATTTTTATACTGTCAAGTTCCCAGCCTTCACTATACACAATTGATTCCAATACTTAAGGATTAAAACCAACTGCTATCTTACATCAAATACGATTTAATTTAATTAAAACTCAAATCCGGAGTCCTTACCTATTTATTATTGAGTGAAATACAATAATTCCATTTTATCATAACTATTACCAAGGCAGTTTGGGAATCTTAACAGGATTCGTATATCTCATGCTACCTTGATTTTTACATATTAAACTCTCTTGTAATCTCCGAGCCATTATTTATAAAAGTTTAAAAACTAATGGACCGGTCGTTATCTTTTTCCATCGTCAATATTATAAGGTTGGATAGTAAAGGTTCTTAGACTATTCACAACTTTCGTTATTCCTTCAAATCAAATTAACCTCCATTCATAATAGTCACCATGCGGAATGCGTATTTCAGGAAACATGTCTTGTTGCGCCTGTGCTACCACCTACTGTAATTTTCTTGAAGTTAGCTCCACGCCGGAAAAAGGGTAACTAAAGAAATTGTTAAAATAGCGTGGTCTGCCGAAAGAAGATTCTAGACTCGAAAAAAAAATGGTTTGTCTTTATTTTCTTACTTAAAGATCAATTTCATTCTGCAAGAAGTGCTTAAAGTCTTTATTTCGTGATTGACGTACAATTTGTTGACTTTTAATGTATTATTGTGACAGGTGTACTTTTCGTCACCCAATTGGAAATCTTTTTGTTAAACTTTATAAAGGCGTTAATCTTCAACTTAATTATTGAATTGCTTAAGTAATTTAAAATAAAAGCTCAGTAGTATTCTTTTCTTTGTTTTCATGATTTATATCATATGTAACTGTCATTTCAGACGTCTCTAAATCCTGTTCGCATTCTGAAAAATGAAGCAGAAGAGGAAAAGGCAGAGACAGCCCGACTTTCGAGTTTCATCGGAGCGATTGCTATTGGAGACTTGGTTAAAAGCACATTAGGTCCTAAGGGCATGGACAAAATTTTAGTCGCCCAAGGACGAAATGAGGGCCAAGTAGAAATTACCAACGATGGTGCAACTATACTTAAGGCCATCGGAGTGGACAATCCTGCTGCTAAAATTTTAGTTGATATGTCCAGGGTTCAAGATGATGAAGTTGGAGATGGAACGACTTCGGTTACAGTTTTAGGTTAGACCCTTTTTAAATAAGCACCTATAAACATGTCACGAAATTGCCGTGTAAACTGTTGAGTACAGACCGTACATATGGTGAAAGGCCTCATATCATGTTCCTCTGATAATTGTAGTAAAATTTCTGCCAGAAAATTATGTTGTAGGAGTTAGCTTGGAGGTACTTCTTTGGCCTTGAACCTGGGATCATTCAATTAAATAATTTATTTATTTTATCGTTCCGTTGGTCGGGTATGTTACATAGTCTTACATATATGCAGGAAATAGAGTTACGAAAATTCACTCTTCAATGGAATATATGAGTTGAACTCGTATAACATTTAGAGGAAACAATACTGAAACACGACATACTCCTTACATGTACTACAGCTGACAGTCACGAGTGATCAATCAACTCATCCACATTCTATTAGCACTTGATAAATAGTAGCTTCTGAAGTTTATTTTAAAACTTATTTAATGTTGGTTTATAGTCTGCGGTAGGCTGATGACTCATTTCATTAATGTCATGGCATTAGTCACTATCTAATAGGTTATTTGTTCAATAATGTGTTTTTTTGTGTATACATATGCCCACTGGAACGCAATTTTACCAAAAACCAGAGTTAAACCCTTGCTTATTTCTTCCGCACCTTCTGAAGATAGCTTTGCTGGTATATTTTACGTTTAACTGAATGGTTTCAAATGTAAAGAGACATAGACTAGAACTGTTTCTTGTCAAAAAACTCCTCCCTTGATAGTAAATCTTGTTATCCACCTTGTCTAATTAATTATATGATTTGACTAATGTATCTATTTTACAGCGGCTGAGTTGCTTCGTGAGGCAGAAAAGCTTATTGACCAGAAAATCCATCCGCAAATCATTATTGCTGGTTGGAGGAGGGCTGCAGAGGTTGCCCAGGAAGCTCTTCTTAAAGCTTCATCAGACAACAGGTATTGTTTTATTATGCTAATGTAATCCTTGATTTCTTTTGAAGAAATTTTGTCATTGCTTATGGATTTATTGTCATTTTGGAACTCTTGAATAATTTCAGTGGTAATGAGGCACGGTTTAAGGAAGACTTGATGAATATTGCAAGGACCACACTCAGTTCGAAGATTCTGTCCCAGCACAAGGAGTACTTCTCAAAGTTGGCAGTTGATGCGGTACTGAGGCTAAAGGGATCTGGAAATCTTTCAGCCATCCAAATTATTAAAAAGAAGGGTGGAACCCTGGAAGACTCATTCTTAGATGAAGGTATGCAATTATCCTGCTTGTGCTGAGAAGTGTTTTCATTAAAAATCACACTTAAATAAAAGTTCATTTCAGATATTTGATGGGTCAAGAGTCATATTGGTTGCTCATTTTTCTTTCTTCACTGATTTTAATGTCAACTAATAAGGTATAACGTGCTGAAATGCTTACTTTTTTTTAATGGGTTTGGCTGTAGTTTTTATATGCTTATGCCATAAAAGCAGTCACTGCTCAATATCAGAGACTATTGTTAATTCTATTGCTCTATGATGAAGTCTCAATGTAATTCACATGTACTGTGTAACTTTTTGGAATACTGTCTGCATGAAATTCTGGGTTGCCAGGCTATGCATCTAAAAACATCAAAAAACTAGACATGGATGGTGTATGTTTACCTAGTATTTACCGTGGTCGCCATTTTATTAAAAAAATATGGCAAAAATATAGTGAAAAGGATAGCCTGCTATGGAAACACCAATAATTGCTATGACAAAAATCACAAAACAGGTACCATTGTCCTTTCTTGTTGATGGTATCAAATGAAGTAACAACTGTATCAAAACTTTTTCATATTAAATCTCTTTATGATGTAGGGATAAAAAAAATATGTTAGGTATCAAGGAAAATGAGTCAAGTATGTATTCAATTACCAAAATACAATTATGCCCATACAGATTTACTCTTTTTAATATATTGCCCCTTTGTTTGGCATTTTTGGCAGATTATTGCAGGCAGGTAATTGCAGTTGATGCGTATTTATTATAAAGACGTTATGTTAAAGTAGTGTCGTAGTTTTGCATTTGATTTAATCAGTACAGTTTAAAACTACATTTTAAAAGTGAATAGGATATAGAATAAGTGGGTCGTGGTAGTCCAGGGGTAGGGCGTTGGTCTACTGACTAAAAGGCCTGGGTTCGATTCCTGGGGAAACCTCTCAGGGCACCCTCAGTTCCACTCAAGCTATGTGATTTTTCGGGTACCAGATCTTCCTGGGAAACCATAACCGGAACAGGGAAAGGAACTGGCCCCCCAACCCTGATGTGTGAATTTCACACGCCGTATGGGGCTTAGTACTAGGGTGAACTCTACCATCACCTACCAAACCGACCTTCGGGTTGATTATTGTGTTTATAGTTTATCCTTTACAAGAACGTAAATATTCATAATCTACATTGAAGGTTCAGGGTTTTTTAAGTTTTAATTTTTTAAAAAAAGGTAGTGATTACTGATGTCAGCAGAGGTGATTTCATGTTTCAAAACATAACAATAAACACAGTAATCAACCCGAAGGTCAGTTTAGTAGGTGATGGTAGAGATCACCCAGTACTAAGCCCTAAATGGCGTGTGACAATTCACACATCAGGGTAGGGGGGCCAGTTCCTTTCCCTGTGCCGGTTATGGTATCCCAGGAAGATCTGGTAGCCGACATAGCTTGGGTAGAGCTGCAAGTGCCCAGAGACTTGCCCAGGAATCGAACCCGGGATCCTCCGGTCAGCAGTCCCAACGCTCTACCCACTGGACTACTGTGACCCACGTTTCGAAACATATCTGCACACAAAAGATACCATGTTGGTGGAGAAAAAGCCTTGTACAGCCTGCATGCAGATGTAAAAATATAGTTTCTTTTCATTATTATTATTATTTTTTTTTTTTGAGGTTCTCTGGTGCATAGAGAACATATGAGGGTTCATGTCCTCCTCTTTAACTTAAATTTTTGCGATGTTGAACTTCTAAAAAGGTTTCCTGCTCGACAAGAAGGTGGGCATACACCAGCCGAAACGAGTGGAGAATGCACGTATTCTGATTGCCAACACTCCAATGGACACTGACAAGATCAAGGTATTTGGATCTCGAGTGCGTGTGGATTCCATGGCCAAAATTGCCGAACTGGAAACAGCGGAGAAGGAGAAGATGAAGGACAAGGTGGCCAAGATTCTTAAGCACGATATCAACGTCTTCATCAACAGGTACGTTCCCGTGGTTTATGGCTACAGGAATGTCGCTATAATTTTCATTTATATTAATAGTAAGTTGTTATCAGGAGAGGCAACCAACAGTAGAGGTCATTTGCACTTGAGGGTAGGTGGGTCATTCGGTAAGGGTAGGATATACATGGAATGAAGGAAAGGTGGAGAGAAACCCGGTGTTGGTATTAGTTTATACTAATGATGGAAGGTGGTAAGGGCTCACACAGTTAAATTTGTTATCCAAAAGACTGCAATTTTTTCCAAATAGCCCACCAAGTAGTTGTCAGGTTACCTGTGAAAAATTATGCCTCTGCCAGGATTAGAACCCTAAGCCCTTGGCAATGGGTGGGAAGCAAGAACACTCAAGTCACCCAGGACTATCTCAATACCCCACCTTCCATGTCTCCTGGTTTATTGCAATTGAATTTTTAGATGGTAATAAGCTGGTACAACTACTTATAAAGTAAGGGGACTCAAGGTCAATTCACTTAGTGAATTTTGGCATGGTTTAAATGGATAACTTCTTATTATTTTGTGTTTCATTCATCACATTTTATTGTGGCCCCTGTACCAGTTTACCATTTACAAATACGTACGATTCTCCCCTCCTTCTCCTATCATAGACTTGGACTAACCTTACTCCTTCGTATCTGTTGCAATGAATTTATCAACGTTCCATGATTTTTTTTTAAGGTAATCTACCGATTAAGGTAGGTTTTTGGATGGACACAACTACCAAACAAACATTTTATTACTCCTGATAAAACACAAAATCCATCATCCTACTTTACATCAGGTCCCTCTTCATCTCCGAGTACTTTCTTCCTCCCTTCATCCCCTATCCAAGACATCCCTTTCCTGTTCCTTCCCTTACCTTGTTCGCCTAACATTCTCCCCTCTATTACAGTCTTCAACATCCCGCTGCCGGTCAATACCCCCTTCAGCCAATTTTCCTGCCTCCATAGGATTGCTCCCAACAAACCCCTCTCTTTGCCCACCATACCAAGTACTTCCTCGTTTGTTTTCTTCTCTGTCCATTTCACCTTCTCCATTCTTCTCCACACCCACATTTCAAAAGCCTCCAGTCTACGTCTATCCTACTTCTTCAATGACCACGTTTCCGCACCGTATATATCTACGCTCCATACCAAAGTTTTCACGAGTCTTTTCTTAATATCCTTACTCAACGTCCCTGTCATCAACTCCCTCCTTCACCTCCCTCAATTTAAAAGTTTGAATGCAGTAGGCATACTATGTAAAGGACATTTGCCGTTGAGAAAAGTGTAAACACCTCTTGGAAATGTTTATACATCGAAGCTGAAATAAAGATGAAGCAATGAAAAGTGGAATGTTAAAAACTGGCGAATTTATACTTATTCTGGATTGTAGTGACAGAGGAAAGTAATCATACAACATGTTTTTCTAGAACCACACTTAGCAAGACAAATAAAAAAAACACAAAGGCCTAAGTATAAGTAATTTTCTTGTAAGAATAATTTTTAATAGGAATTGAGTAATGCACTGTACATTTCCTGAATTACTTTAAGTGTTTGATTGCATGCATTATCATATTTTGGCAAATTTTTCCAAAAGTGATTTGCTCTTGAGTCTTGGAATCACTTTTAGTAGTAGAGATTTGTTTTTAGTTTGATACTATAATCCTGAGCTATCAACCATAGAATTGGCTTTAGCAGCTGTGTTTACTATGTATCATGTTCCAATCTGCCTACATTCCCTCATATTTCCAGACATCAGAATCTTTTCACTGCCTGCTTCTCGTAGTTCATCTTTGCCCTTCAGGGAACTGTTATGGTTCAGGATGTGTCCAATTAATATCCCTCTTCATCTTGTTTGTGGCCTTCATAGGCTTCTCTATTTATTCACTCTTCAAGGTACTCATTCATTACCTACTCCATCTGACAGTTTTATTTTCATCATTCTTCCTGGGCACCACATTACCATGGCCTCTCTGATCTTTTCTCTGCAGTCACAGGAGAAGATAGAAAACAGTAAAAATCAAAAACAATTCCAACAGAGACCCAAAAACAAAGGTACCATAATACATGGGTGCCAATGCTATTTGCGAGCAATTTCTACAAACTTCCACTTAGCTAATTCCAAAGAAACTATGGGAGATGCTGCAACAGTAACTTTTAACGGAATCGTCTGCTAATATATGCATTTCAATGAAACCATTTCAGAGTGTAAAATTCATTCGCCTTGAACTGGGATTCTAAGCCAGATCCCTTAATGTCAGGTCGAGTCCTTTAGCCAGTTAAGCTAGCGAGGCGTCCTGTGAAACTCAGAAATTTTTCCACTTAACTTCCTCCTCTCTTTCACCCTGATAAATAACAGTATGAAAAGTCAGATGAAGAACGCAGAGCAATAATTGAACTGTAATGAATTATGGTAGATAAAAATTTTGGTGTTTTAACCAGACAACATGGTGGACTCACATGTTTTTTCCCCTAACAGTTAATATATTTAATGTATTGAAAGTTTGATGTCTTAAAAGGAACTCCTGACCAATAACTTATTTGTTATAAAAATTGCATTTGGGGATTCTGATACTTGTGGAATTGTCGCAAGATGTGCATTGATTGTTGGATTGAAGGTTGGTCTCGGTAGGTTTTGATAAAAAAAATGAGGCACTCCTCCCCATTTTCCAGAAGTAATACGAGGGTCATCCGGAAAGTAGTACCCGTTCGTGAAATAAAGACACAAAAGTAAATATTAACAAACATAAAAAATTTTATTTGAAAGAGGATACTTTAAACTACTTCTCAACATAATCTCCAAGCAAATTAAGGCATTTGTCATAACGTGTGACAAGTTTCTGTATTCCTGCTGCATAGTCCTTCGCCGCCAGCTCATTGAGATACGCGAGGGACCCATCTTGCACAAATTTTTGCATAATGCAGATGGTGTTTAACAATTTCATGAACAATTGTTCGAGAAACATTGGGAAAATGCTCACAGATGTCATCAATTGTGACGCGCCGATCGTTCCTCACGAATTCGTCAACTGAGCTCACCAGTTGGTCTGTAATGACAGACGGTCTCCCCGAACGCTCATCGTCGTGTGTGTTCCCCCTCCCCATGTTGAAGTTGCGACACCACCGCCGAACAGACGACTCGTCCATTACATTGTCTCCATACACCTCCTTTAATTGGCGATGAATATCACATGGGCGAACGTTTCTTGCATTGAGGAATTTAATCACTGCCCTCACTTCACAACTGGCGGCGTTCTCAATTTTTTTAAACATTGTAAACAATCACAGAAACAACACAGGCAATGCTAGCGTCACGCAACTTGGCTCAGAGAAGGCAGACAAGCCACTGAAGCTATCTGACCTCGTCCAGCGGCTACTCGCGTCGTCAGCACTTCATGCGGCACGAACGGGTACTACTTTCCGGATGACCCTCGTAAATGATCAAACCAATTAAGTCTTGATTTTTCTCAAGAGACCAAACCTTGCCTTAGCATTCAGGCGTGGTGTACTTGTGAGATGTGTCTAATCTGGCCGTGTTTTTATTTTCAGACAACTCATATACAATTACCCAGAGCAACTATTTGCCGATGCCAATGTAATGGCGATTGAGCATGCCGACTTTGATGGCATTGAGCGGCTTGCTTTGGTGACTGGCGGTGAAATCGTGTCAACTTTCGACCACCCGGAGTTGGTCAAACTGGGAAAGTGTGATGTTATCGAGCAGGTTTGTGTAGAAATCATTTTATCAATAATCTTCGGAGTAAATTTTAACTTTTTAATAGATCACATTTACCCAATGTGTAGCTTACATCTCTGGAATCGGATGTCTTAAAGAAAAGGGAGTGCATCTTACACGTGTTAAAAGGTTTCTTGGTTTCCTCATCTCTTCCTGGAAAATGAGATGCTGCACCACCCTCTTACTGTCTTATTTTGAGTTATGTATCTTAAATTCCGTGTGTGCTTATTTGGTAATTCCGAAAAAATAATTACTTAAAACCAGTGTGTCAATGCATTTGACAATAAATTAATTAGAAATGCTTAGAAAAATGATGGAATCTAATAAAAATCTAAATCGATAAAATGTTCCGTGTTGTTATCTTTAATTGCTCATAGATGGAGGGTAAAACAATTTCCATCGGCAATCGCTTATTGTCTTAGTAACCATTTATTTTATTACTAAATCTTACATGGACATTTCTACCCCATTCAATGGGGTAATTTAAAATTTTTATGGAACCAGAACAGTGGTTTTCTTAGAAGATTGAAAATTAGTTTCCAATGTATAAGTTTCCTTTCATTTCATAATATTTTCATCGAATTTTTTGGAATACATGGGATATAAGAAACCATCTTAATTATTGGCCGCCTTGTTGAATACTTTCAATCCAAACAAAGCAGTCCTCCTTGAAGCAATTGTGGTGCTTGTCTGATTTGAAGTTATTGCTTGCCTTCATTAACACTTTTACTTCCAAGTATCAGCTGAGACTTGTCTAATGGTGCAGGGGATAGCGTACTGGCATCCCACCCAGAGGGCGCGGGTTCAAATGCCGGTGGTGTTGAATATTTTTCAGACGTATCTCGATCCCTACTCGAGGTGCTTTGTAGAGGACACTTTGAGTGTGAGTACGCCGTCTGTCGGATGGGACGTTAAGCTGTTGACGCCTTGGCGCCTTTCGTAAAGAGTAGTCTAATGCCGACGCCGGGTTTCTCTCCACCCTTCATCCTCTCCTGTCCATCCCGTAATGGCGCAAATGACCTTAGCTGTCGGTCGCCTACCCTAAATACTACTACTACGACTTGTCTAATATTGTTTTTTCCCCCACAGGTAATGATTGGCGAAGACATGCTCTTGCGTTTCGGAGGCGTGCCCTTGGGAGAGGCCTGCACGGTTGTCATACGCGGTGCCACGCAGCAAATCATTGATGAAGCTGAGCGATCTCTGCATGATGCCCTTTGTGTGCTTGCTGCTACTGTACGAGAAAGTCGCACTGTATTTGGAGGTGGTGAGTGTTCTAGGTGCCCTGGTGGGAGACTTGTATTGCGTTGGGTTCATTCGAGTTTCTTATTTTCCCTAGCTTAAAGGTTTGGCTATATAATAATAATAATTAATCTTATTCGTAGATTTTGAAACCCTCTCTTAAATCATATGTAACTTAGAAATATATACTGTACAAATATATACAGTTGTACATGGTATGGTAACACATACAAACACATAGTTGAGATTAAAGAGGTTTGTCCATTAATAGCAGAGTCCTAAAAATATTTTCTTATTTAATTCATTAAGATATCGGTTCAAATAGTTCTTTTCTTCATTGACCTAACTGAAATTTTTAAATTATTAGGGTGACAGGACTTGTATGGTAACAGAATGTTGGCTAAACCAAGTTTCTAAATTATCAAATTTCCTTTTTTTGTGCCTTTGGACTTTATAAGAATTCAGATTGATGATTCAGCCAGACGTGTAGATAGGGTATGTGGGACAATTCCTCAAGTGAAATCCATTTCAATCTTTGACAGATTTTCTAATTATAATTTTGTGTGTCAGGATGACAATTCTATCCTAGGACTCCAGAACACCTTTCCTTTTGTATCCAAAGTAAGCCATATGTTAGCTTTATGGTGTTTTCTATTAGGACTCTTTTGATATTATTGCCACATATAAAACCTTATTTTACTTTTTGGAACTGTAGTTCGCTTTCCCTGAATAGTATAATTCAAGGGAATCAAATGTGTTTTCATTAAAAGTCCTTCTGTGCATGAGAGATAACTGTTTGAATGAAGAGTGGTAAGTTTTTCCATAAAGGCTTGAGTGTAACTCCTTTTTGGGCATTTCTTGTGTAATGTTTCAGATGAGCATTCCTTTATTGTTTTAATATTCCGGTTAACAGTTTGTACTTTCTTATAGATAAGCGTTAAGGTTGATGTGGAACAAGATATTTTTGTGTCGTTGTTAGTTGGGTGTCAAAATTCATGTTTCCCATAATCCCTAAAATATCTACTGAAGCCTCTGGCCCTTCGTTATTCCATGACAATTAATTTTCAAAGTTACATGCACAAGTTGCCAACACACGCGATCAGTACACCTTATGAATTCATGATATTCAATAAGGTAATGGTTGAAATCTATGAGTAGCAACCTAATTTTTCTATTACCGAGACAATTGTTCTTCAAAAAGCATTGTCTTGCGATTGATTGCAAATCTTATCATTTACCCAAAACAAAGGCTGCAGTGAGATGCTGATGGCATGTGCTGTCCAGGAGGAAGCGAGCAAGACGCCAGGCAAGCAGGCAGTTGCCATGGAGGCATTTGCACATGCGCTGCGAACTCTCCCCACGGCAATTGCGGATAATGGTGGTTATGATTCGGCTCAGTTGCTGAGTGAACTGAGGGCAGCACACACCCAAGGGAAGACGACCATGGGCATAGGTGAGATTAATGCCACATGGCCTTCCCATTTCCATGTGTGTGACCCAATCGTTGGTCTCCTGGAGTGTTTGTTCTTCATTTGTATTCAAAACCATGTTAAAATTTTTCTACAAAAGCTTTTTTTTTTAAAGTATCTTACTGATAATGTTGATAGTTTTTTTTTTAACCATTTAACAAACATTTGTTTGTCTTATTTTTACTCTATTACAAAGTGTTTTACTGTCCCATAATCTTGAAAAAAAAGCTTGTTCTTGATACACAAAATCATCACCAATGCCCAAACCAATTCAAATTCTATATGAGCCAAGTACTTCAATTTAGGGAGATAGCATTTGGATTTAATAGGAATCCTTGTTAAAACTTGTGTGTCTATGATGTATTGAAAAATTAATTACACTCGTTTTAAACTTGAAACATGCCACATTATTTTCATTGGAGAAAAAAGATGATTAGTAAGATGTTTTCATTTTGTGCAATCTTAGGTGCTAACTGTCCATTGGCATGACATGAACTAGCTGATATTTTTATGCGTTGAGAAATTCATAGAGCCAAAGAATGGCAATGAGTTACAATGTGTTTTCATTTGCGGCAGCCATTAAGCACATAATGGCCTGGGGAATGTAATTTCAATTGTCCAGGTGCTGGAATCAGTACAATGATCTGGAATAGGTCATGGTTTTTCCTGGACATACCCTCTTTTTAAGAACATCTGGTGATAATGTATGGGTATTATTCTGACTATTGTATGGAATTTCGCACAAAGTAATTGTAGTTTTAAGATATTTGTGCTTGTTCTTGAGATGGTAATGACCAATTTGCATAGTTTAAAAACGCATAATCATATAGTATCCACTGTTTGATCGCAAGGTCCTTCATTTAACTCTCAAAAAATCTCTTTACCCCAGTGATGAGGCGGTTATACCTAAATTGGTTTAAGTCATGGTTTCCCTTAATGAGAAATAAATTAGTTTCAAATTAGAAAAAAGACGGGTAACACTCGACCTGAAGACGCCGAATGCATCTTCGGCGAACCTGTTGTCTGAATCAAACAACGACACGGTGAAACCCAACAATGCAGAGTACTTCAAACCACCGCCGCGAAAACGCAGGCAAACACTTGACTGTTCTCTGTAATCTTGAATTACTGTTGTGTGCTTTGCCTGTTTACCGAATTCGAAGAAATTTCCATGAATTATGAGAGGTGAAACAAGAAAAAAATCATCTTGAATTCTCAGCTGTTCCTATACTTCTTGTAAAAATCATTTCTTGAATTCTCAGTTGTTCCTATACTTCTTGGAAAATCATCCTCTTGAATTCTCAGCTGTTCCTATACTTCTTGTAAAAATCATGCCCTTGAATTCTCAGCTGTTCCTATACTTCTTGTAAAAATCATTTCTTGAATTCTCAGCTGTTCCTATACTTCTTGTAATCTAAATGTGTATGCTTATTTTTCAGACATGGATGTTGGTGAGGTGAGCTGTGTGAAGACGCTGGGTATTACAGAGTCGTTTGTGGTGAAACGCCAAGTATTGGTGTCTGCTTCAGAGGCTGCTGAAATGATTCTCCGTGTGGATGACATCATCAAGAGTGCTCCGAGGAAGCGTGTCCCTGACCGCAGTCACTGCTAATTTTAGAACTTGTTGACCAAACAACCAACCAACGCACCACTAAAGGGGCCTCCTTCATTTGCTTTAACACACTTAAAGCTGCTTCCTCACACAGATGCCTAAAAAAAAAAACAACCACTTTAAATTAACGTGCATTTTATGCCCATATTGTATGTTTATTTCAACTTTATTAAATTAAACTTTCTTTACAAATATGTATTTGTTATTATTATTATATCCTTCAATACACATTTTGAAATGCCAATGCTTTCCCGATTCCTGGTATATATACTTGTTTCTCTTTAGACAGCAAAAAACACATTTCAAAGTTTTATTCTTTTTTTTTTTTATACACTCCCCAATGTATACAGGTAACCCACAAAAAAAAAAAATTACTTTGATCACTAGCTGGAATGCAGTGACTGCAACCAACTTTTAATGTAAAACCATTTTACAAGTCCACCTCCATTGAAATGAGGCTCTCCTCTGGAATGAGGGCAGGAGGCTCGTTTATACACACAATTTTGAGGAATGACTGCTTTTCTCTAAGGAATAAAAATCAAAGAAGAAGGCACGTGGCTAAGGTGGATCTATCAGTAGATTACAAAATATGTGTGATGAGAAGTCAAGCCCAGGATTCGCTCCATACTCTTCTTGGCTTGTATGGCGTTCTTCTAGGTTAATAGTTATAGCGATCCTGGATATGGGGATGAAAAAAAAGAACGTACTATTAGTAATAGTTTGAGAATTTGACTTCTCACTAAACCCAGATACATAATTTACGAGAAAAAAATAGAACCTGAGGTAGAAAAAACACAACTATGCCTTGAACTTAAAAAATATATATATATATATATATATATATATATATATATATATATATATATATATATATATATATATATTTTCTCAAAACCACATCCTGCTGAACTTAATAATCCTTCAGAATTCAAATGAAATCCATCAACATGGATGCTATTTTACATTGGAGTAAAATGCGACAAATATGAATTATTGATTGATACAAGGTGTGCAACAAAAGACAAGGTATAATGGAATGTCACAACAAAACATTCTTGAAAAAAATATTTTTTTACCATTGTAAAAAAATCATGTAAGTTGAAAAGTGTAGCAAAAAAATAAAAAGATGATATGCCAATGACTCAGTATTGATAAAATATTTCAGAAAACCTTGCACTGCAGAGCACCAAAGATATCATGCAACATTGTTACAAAGGCAAAACTAGGGGTTGTATTTTTCAGAGTTAAAATTATACAAAAAAATTCATTCCATGTCTATTCTAATTAGCATTCAAACCTTTCAAGTCCTGACACAATATAACTACTGGTATCCTTGAGAAAATGTGTGCATCAAGTCCTAGTGTTATCATTAAAAAATAACTAATCCTTCCAACTGATGTTTAAGGGAAAGAGTAGACCTAAAAATTACTTGAGAAGATCCCGAAAAGCAGCGAAGACACAAAGAGAGCACCAATAGGTTATAGGAGGCCATCGGTACCTCCTCAACTATCTCAAACTATGCAACCTATAGATCAGAACTGGAAGCATGTACAGGGTGCAGCGCTTAAAACCAGACAAGCATGTGCTTCCTCAAATGAGATTTCCTCGCTAGGTCAGCGAAACCTTCCCCAGACTTCTCCGAAGCATTATACTCAGCCACAATATCGTAGAAAGTTGATCTTGGGTACAACACGAAGAATCGAACTATTTCGAAATATAACGCCCAGCGCAAACACTTTCGATAACAGTGGCTCTTTGATTGTACTCCGCACTTTTACGTAACATCTCGGCAATTTTTGAGGTTAAAACTGTTTACTAGATGCCTATAGCTTTCAAGAATGCCAATCACGACCTCCAGTGGAACTACGATATGGCGGGGAATTCAAATTGAAATTTGTCCTGATTTCAACGCTGCACCCTGTATTAACAGGTCTCAATCCAATTGATACGTCTTTAAGTCTTCATACCTATCTCGTTACCTATTATAAATGCAGATAATGTAAGACTTTGAATTGAAAGGATTCAACAGTAATTATTTTCATATTGTAAATGAACCTAAGGTCAGCCAGTTTCTGCATTTTTAGAATTCAACATAACAAGTTTGAATACAGTTAACATTCAACTAAATAAGAACCACAACTGAGTGATTTCACTTCAGAAAAATCTAAAGAGAGACTTGTGAGAGAATGTGATGGGGGCACAGGAAATAAGGAACTGGCCCCTCTTGATGCCATGATGTGTAAATTTCGCACACTGGGTAGTGAGGGCTTGGTATTATGGCAAGTTTAAGTAAACGGCATGTTATATTTCTACATATCTATTATAATCATAGATGGTTGAGAAATTCTGTGTGTAAAAACTTCTCAAAAATTCAGTTTCTATGTTAAATTTCCAACCTTAGGGTTGATTGCTGTGGTTAGTGATGTACTAAAATACTTGAATTATGAACTACTGCACTCTCATTTATTAAGCTAAGAAATCCTTCCAAATGCCAAACAGTTTCTTTAGAATTAACTTAAAAGGAATCAATAGAAATTCAGGAATTTTTAAAGACTAACAACTGCTTGTTTTTTAGTGCATGCTTTAAAAAACATGCATAATATACACGGAGACAAGGAATATTCCATACGATAGTAAAAATTCTATTTAATGCAATTATAAATTTAAAAAGAGGTAAATCAAAAAGCATTCCCATGCTTTTCTTAGAGCAGAAATACATTAAGAAACCTATTGCAACCATAACTGCATGGTGCCCAAAAGAGAAAGCTCAAAGACAAATTTAAATGCTTTAAAAAAAAAGAAATATGGATTTGAAGAAAGTACAACATCTGATTAATATGCATAAAGATTGAGATTATATTACGAATAAAAGACTTGTGACCTTTCTTTATATGTACAAAACAATGGCTGTTATCTTCAGGGGCTAGCAGAATAATATGAAAATACAAATGTATCATGAATTATTCAGGATTTTACATAAATTCGGCGCATTAAATTGGGAAAAAAGAAGTGAGTTGAGTTAAGTCAAATGTGATGAGAGTGACACTAGTCATTGAAGATGGTTTGATAAATGGAAACTTGTATTAACTGATACACTACTTGAAGCATTTCCTTGTAAACACATAATATAATACACCACATTACAGGGTATTTGTCGAAATTCCTGCTACCTGCAACGTTGGGTCGCATTCCCTGCCTTTCACGGTCTCCTTGGGGGGTAGAGTGTTTCATGGTGCATGTTCATGTGGTGGTGGAGTTTCGCATTCTTGCATGTTGGTCCTGGCTTGCGCATTGTTAAATGGATTTCATGCCGCATCCTGGGGTGCAGTTTTTGTTTTGTTTGTGTTGTTTTGCGGTATACTACCTTGATCAAAAAGTTCCCGGAATAACCACCGTGTGGCGCTCCCATCGTTCCGATTTGAGTTCTGTTTTTTTTGTTAAATTGGTACATCTGTTGTTGATATTCCCTTTAAATCTTAGTGTCATAACTTGACATTTGCAAAAGTTACGTAGCCAAGAGTACATCTATCTCTGTGTGTGTTGGCGATTTTTTACAATTGCAGAAATGGATTTAAATTTGCAACAACGAACTTGTATTACATTTTGCGTAAAAAACGGATTTAGTGGCGCACGGACGTTGGAAATGTTGGAAAAGTGTTTCGGCAACGATTCTCTAAAAAAAACGGTCGTTTACCAGTGGCACGAGCAGTTCAGAAGTGGTCGTGAGTCAATCGAAGATGATGAACGCAGTGGCAGACCATCGACATCGAAAGTCGGTGAAAAAATTGATAAAGTAAAAGAAATGTTGGTCAATAACCGCAAATTAACCATCAGAGAAAAAGCGGAGGACTTGAACATTGCCTATGGATCCGCCCAAGACATTGTGGTTAATGATTTGGGTTTCCGTCGTGTAGCAGCAAAGTTGGTGCCAAAAGACCTCAATTTCATGCAAAAAAGAGACCGTGTTGACGTCGCAAAAGACATGATTTGCGAGGCTGAATCCGATCCCACATTCATCAAAAGGATCATTACTGGAGACGAGACGTGGGTTTATGAGTACGACACGCAATCCAGACATCAGGCAAGTGAATGGCGTTCACCAAATGAGCCGAGACCAAAAAAACCACGTCGTTTTCAGTCAAAAAAGAAGGCAATGCTGACGGTTTTCATGGATTACAACGGTGTAGTGCATCATGAATTTTTGCCAGAAGGCCAGACAGTAAACAAAGAGTATTATTTGGGCGTTATGAGACGTTTGCGTGAAGCAATTCGCCGAAAGAGACCAGAAATGTGGGCAGAAAACTCGTGGATTTTGCACCATGATAACGCACCATCGCACAGTGCTATCATTATTCGTAATTTTTTGACGAAAAATGCAACAAATACCATCCAACAGCCACCGAATTCACCTGATTTGGCTCCCTGTGACTTCTTTCTGTTCAATCGAGTTAAAAAACCATTACGGGGAACGCGTTTTAGCAGCCGAGAGGAAGTAATGGAAAAATCGCAGGAAGCACTGATGGACATACCGAAAACCGAATATAAAAAATGTTTCGAGGATTGGATCAAGCGCTGGCATAAGTGTGTTGCAGTCGATGGGGATTACTTTGAAGGGGACAATATAGATTTAGATGAATAAACTTGTATTTTTAATTTTCTGAATAAATTCCGGGAAATTTTTGATCAAGGTAGTATTTGTTTGCATGAGTTTTGGATGAAGGGATTTTTGCATGAGTGTGTGCGCTGCTGTGGGTGTAATTTTCCACCTTGTTGTTTTGCATGTGGTATTGTTCCTTTTTACGGTTGGTGACCTAACACCCCCCACCACACGCCCTTGTGGCGGCTTGCGAGGTATTATGTAGATGTAAAACGAAGGAGTTTTGTCAGATAGTCTGATGAGACTGCTTTTTATCTTGCTAAAACAATTTGGTTTTGAAGTGCAGTATACAGAAATATTAGCTTAATTAGGAAATGTCGTCACTTTGAAAATTGGTTTTGTGAGTTGAAATTCATATTACAGCTTTATTGAGTAAAACTAAAAAATAAAAATGTTGCAACTTTAGGAAAAACAGTGATACAGACTAAGAAATTAATGCTGTACATGATGTACAACATGAGAAATATTTAATAAATGAAGATGAAACAACTACCAACCAACCAATGCTTTATTTTTTTGAGAATATGAACCAGGCAGGAAAAAATAAATCGAGCATCCAACTTGGAAATATGAAACCAAAACCAAATAAAACAATTGCCGCCAATAAAATTAGGGCCAACTTTTAAATCGATCAATAAATGACAAAACAAAAACTAGTTTCAGCAGTACAAAAGTTGATATGCATTTTTAAAAAAAGTGATGAACATGAGTATTACAGTTCTGCTTTCATGTATGTGTGTAAAAGGTGATTATGACTCTTGAAAGAGATTCTTAGATAGATTCATAACAACTGAGGTCATTTAAAATCCTTCATTAATTAACCAGTGATAACACTGTTTAGATCTGAAGCAGTTGATTCAATCAAAACATCTCTTGAGATAATCTAAATTATGTCATCAATGGCAGCTGCAGAGGAGTCATCAATGATATGTTCTGACCTTTGCTTCTCAGACAGCCATCACTTTTGGGTATTTTTTGAACAATATAACGAAAACCTGTTGATATTCATATATCACTACGTTTCTGTCTAATTATGCACAATAAACACTCTCAATTATCAGTGCTATTCTCTCTTACCAGCACCTCTAAATTTTAGTAAAATTAGAGTCATAAAGGTAAGTATATGCTTCAAATAACAATGCTGAAAGTAAAAAAATAGGTCTCTTGTAATTGTTTCCAATTCAAAATGTCAATGATTTTGACGAAATTCATTGAGCTATTCAAAATATTTACATCAAGCTTTTCAGGCATCCACAGTTCTATGGGTCAAAAAAGACCATTTCCTACGCAGGTTAATTTGCAATCTGTTTCATTTTGATGTTGATTAGTTTCTCCCCGAGTTCACTTCAATGACACTAAAACTTAAAACTGGACAAGTCACTTAGACATCTCCAGGATTTAACTAAAATTATTTTATCTGGACTCTTATAGTCAGCAAATTATGCCCTGAGTAGACTGTTTAAAATGGGCTTTCCTCAGCCAATTGAAAAATCATACTTTTGAAATATTTAGGTAATTGCAACCTTCTGAATGGCTACATCAAACTATTTAAACTACTATTAGGTAGGAGTTGGATTGATACAGACTGGGCAATGAAACATATCTTTGTCTCTCCTAATGAGACAAAACCTGACACCTTTACGCTAAAAAATCCCTTCTTCAATTTTGCATACTTCCTTCATTCCATTCAAGATACCTATCTTTTTCCTTCCGCCTACCTTACTTGCCAAACGTCCTCCCTCATACAGGGTGCGGCAATTAAATCCGGACAAGCACTGCGGTTCCTCGAATGAGATTTCCTCGCCTGGTTACAGAAACCTTCCCCAGACTTCTCTGAATCATTATACTAGGCCACAATATCGTAAACAGTTGATCTGGGGTACAACACGAAGAATCGAACTATTATTAGAAATATAACACCCAGCGCATACACTTACAAAAAGAGTGGCTCTTTGATTGCACTCCGCACTTTTTCGTAACATCTCATCCACTTTGAGGTTATGACTGTTTACTAGATGCCTTCATCTTTCAAGAATGCCAATCCAGACCTCCAGTGTAACTCGTCGACGTGGTGGGAAATTCAAATTCAACTTTGTCCGGGTGTAAGCGTGTAAACCCTGTATATCACATTCTTCGAACAACCCATCATCAATCTAATGAATGCCTCATTTAAAATCCTATCCACTACAATGAAATAGAACTGCTATTTTGCAGGAATGAAAAACCATTAATTTTGTCACAATTCTCAATCTAGTTTCCCCTCCTTGCTTGAAAGAAAGCGCCCCAACCATCAACTTCATGGCAATGTATCCTTAAGTGTAACATCCCAAGTCCAGACCAGAATGGATGCCATCTACACGTCAAAATTATCACTGAAGTTTCACACAGATTTTTGGGGCCATCATTACATTTGTGTTCCTTTGTTGGATCCAACATTATTTGAAGAGCACTGCCTCCATAACCTCCCGAGTGATAAATTTTTCAAAACGCATAATTGTGAGCAGGGTACGATTCACACACAAGGCAAATGAGAGAGAAAGATACAAATTAGACTTTGAGGATTCAAAAAGGACTTTTCCTGTCATAACAGCTACTGAGTGGGCAGGCACCTTAACAGTCATGCAAACTTTACATCAAACTGAAAGATTCGAAGAGAAGTTTAAAGCCACACACACAAAAAAAATATATTAACAATTTGTAACACTTATAAGAGAGAATTAAACACTTTTCTTAGCAAATTGAATACAATAGCTTACCCTGAAGTTATTCCACTATGTCACTTTCGCTGTGCAATGTTAGTGAGTGAATAGAATATGATTAAGATTACTTGAAGCAATCAAATAAGAGCTTTTTCAACAATAACTTAAAAGAGAAAAAAAATAAAGCTATGGAACACTAGTGTTAGGTACACCAACATTACTGAGCGAAGTTAACAAGGAGAATTAGCCAAACACTTAGTGTGAATTTCCATTAACTAAAGGTTGCCATTACCAAAAAAAAAAAATTAGCAAGTAAACACTAAAACAATATTTTCACAAAAAACAAACTTCATTCCAGAAAATTCTAGTTTTTTTATATTACATCAAAAAAATATTCCTCCCATAAGATAATGGAAGAGGACAAAAACTTCACAAATGCAATTTATGTATATGTACATTTATATCATCAATGATCCAGTAATTAGATACCGCCACACAAAAAAAAATGTCTTGACGACGATTGGGGTGGTCAAAAACTTAACACTATTCAACGGCTGAAATAGGGACGAATGCCAACATTGATCTGCTTATCTTCAACTGCGGTGACTGACAAAACATGTTTTGGCTTGCAGTTAAAAACGGTTTTGGTTTACGAGAAGATGGTGATGTATGCAATTTGGAGAATTCAACTGAATACCTTATAGTATAATAAAGGGCTAGCTTCCTAGACTTCAAAAGCACCTCTACCCTTTATAAATAAAGCAAAGTCAATGCGATCCCTGTTTTATTTCCTTAAAAAAAACAAATATAGCCGTTATCAGGTAGTTTGAATTCCTAATCTGGAAAAATCCCTCATTTGGAATGGCTGAAAAAAATATTTCACCTATGATTTCCCCAAACATTTTTCAGTTTTCTTTTTTAAAACCTAATGAACTGTTAAAAAAAATCCAATAAAAAATTAAGTAAATCTGGTTAATATTTAAAGTTAATAAATTCAACAGATTCAGGCGAGATGTAGTGGAAGTTCCTCATTATGAGAAAAACAAAATTTGGTCATTTCCACAGATTTATTTGTAATGTACAGCGGGTTTCAGTTCGTCAAACCATCCTCAGGTACAAGATAAGATTCAACTTGTGATTACAACATATTAATACATGATTGAGGAAGGGGAAACCGTACTCCTCACTCTTTTTCCCCTTCCTCAATCATGTATTAATATGTTGTAATCACAAGTTGAATCTTATCTTGTACCTGAGGATGGTTTGACGAACTGAAACCCGCTGTACATTACAAATAAATCTGTGGAAAAAACAAAATTTTGTTTTCCACATAAAGTAAACACAGTAAAATATTGATAATCTCTACTGTTCTATTTTCCCTTGAAACTTCTTTATACTTTAAGGCAAAGGTCTTAACTACATTGACAAATGGAAACGAATGCCTAATAAAACACTGTTTTATAGATTGATTTGATTAAAACATTCAGTGGTTGAAATGCGATTCCTTTGAATTCAATAAGATGCAGAGAATGAGATCTACAGAGAATAGAAATCATTTGATGAATACACATGTTTAGTATGCAAATAGCTCATTGTTTTAGATTCAGACCAGCCAATTAGGCCACTTATTTTTTAAAATTGAAAGACTTTAAAAATTTTCTTCTCTCGGTTATTGGAAAAAAATGTTTTATCTACAGACATTAGTTTGTACTTTAAAATATCAATATAATCTCAAATTCAAGACAAAATAAATCCACAAAATGGGAAGACAATTACTAAATCCAAATTAATGACCAAATTTAACATTTGTTCATGTTTTCATAACATTCAGGTACAATCTTTCTGTTTTATATGAATTGGAACCATGAAGATACTCAGGTGTTGAAGCAAAAATAAAACCTTCCTGTATCCTACTCATGAGAGAGTGTCCTACGCATAGTGTTTCACAGCAAATTATCTAGAAGCTACTTCAGCCATTCCTAAAATTGGTAGCATTGAAACTTTTCAAATATGCCAAAAAACTATTATTTTGAAGATAATTATATGCATATAAAAACTTATTAACCCTCTTAGTGCGGTGGGGATTCCAGGGGTACTAATGAGAAGTGGGAAGGGTAATTTAAGAAAATGTATCACCTTAGGAAAAAAAAACATTATGAAGTTATTAGTTTAGATATCCATATGCAGTTTTTTTATTTTATAATAAAATATTGTAGTTAATAAAAATGATGTTATACATTTACATCATCTGAAAAATAAATGTAATTATTACAGTATTATAAATTTGAAGAATATTTTTTTAGCAATAATATTTCGATTTTTAGACACAATACTAATATTTTTTTAAAAACATTTTCCAATAAAACTGCCATATTTAAGGATAAGAAAGAATAAAAAAGACACGTAGAAAAAATTATATATAAATAAAGAAAAACCAGTGAGTTGCAAATTTTTTTGTCAGCCTCTCCTTAGTTCGATTTTGTTGAAAAGGCTGTTCTCACTAAGTCAAATTAGGACTTGAAAAGCATTTAAAATTGCTAATAAAAAATTAAAAAATGTGTCATATAATTGAATGGAATTCACCCTATTGATAGCACAAAAACCATAAATTATTAAAGAAAAAACCATAATTTACAGCGATTTAAACAATAGCCTACGCAAGAGCCGATATATCGGCCCACTGCACTTTTTGCCAGGGATAAAAAAGCCGATATATCGGCCCGCCGCACTAAGAGGGTTAAGACCATAAGTTTTCCAAATGGTTTCGGTATAAATGTATCATATAAATGTTCAAGCCATTCTTAAAACAAGGAACACCACATTTTGAAGAGAAGCAAAAAAAGATTGATTGAAAAAACCTAGCATTCACTTAAAGAGACAAGCAAGTTGTCCTGATCATGAGTTTTGAACAATGGTCATTTGCGAGATTTCAACAACCAAGGAAGCACTGATTTTGCCAGGGCTACTACCATGTCCTCGAGAAAAATCCCATTGAGTTATTCCTCTTACATCTTCCTAAAAACCATTAACATTCAAAGTATTCATAAAAATAACACCCGATTAAGAAGAACTCAGAAACTCCCATACATATGAGGTCTGTCTGCAAAGTATACAGCCAAGCAATATCTTGAGAAAAATAGCCGACCTAGAGGCCTTAAGTCTCCTTTGAGGGACTTCCCTTGGGACCTCATACAATTACCCCAGCATCTCTCTTACACTTTTCAAAACAATCGCCACAGTCCTTTCTCGGAATGGTCATCAGCTGCCTTGTTGCATTCTCCTTTCTCTCATCAATTTACTTAATAAACATAACAGTTTCAGGTTTGACTTTGTGGAATTCTTTCATTGTGAGGGTAAAAAGAAACAAAGAAACTCCGACACTTCCACAATGAAGATTTAATATTTCACGACCATGGTTTCAATGCTTCACATCATCATCAGGTGATGCTGTGCAGCATCGTAACCATGGTCGTGTGAAATATTAAATCTTTATTGTGGAAGTGCAAAGTTTCTTTTTTACCCTCACAATCATCAATTTACTGTTAGGAATACTCGACTTTTGTTTCAGGATCATAGCCAGTAGACCCAATACTCATCTCAGTTATGACCTTTTTTTAGAAAACCTGGGTCATCGTTTGTGGCTTGGATGAAGCCCCCTGCAACTACAGCACGAAATATTTTTGATGTTGATGAGATAAAAGAGAATGCAGGGACAAGGCAGTTGATGACCATTCTAGAAAAAGACTATGCCAATTGTTTTGAAAAGTATAAGCGACGTTGGGATAAGTGTGTGAGGTCCCAAAGGGGAGTACTTCAAAGGGGACTAAGGCTTGATTGTTCTAGGTGGGCTATTTTTCTCAAAATATAGCGTGGTTGAAGACAAGACCTCATATTTTATGTTGACGAATGGTATCAATCAGTGTTTCCTGTTAGTCAAGACAGTTTATCTCAACTTAAATTTATCATTATAACCCAAGTAAGATCACAATTTGAACTGGTACTATGCTTTTATTGTCATAAATCAAATTTTTAGGATGTTTATGAACTACTATTCGAGGTTCAGGAAAAGAACTAGGAGATGAAATGAACTTTAATTGGATGAAAGCAATTGTGGCAAATTTTGCCGACAAGAAAAGTATTAACTTTGAATTTTCATCTCATTCGAAAAGCAGGAAAGTGGCAGTATAATTGATAAAAGATTCACATTTTTATATAAATTTCAAAGCATATCACTTCAGATTAATATAACATTAATTATTACAGGGTTGTAACACTATGTAGAGGTTATAAAATGTAGTTTACCAAAGTTAACGATTATAGTTTAATTTTTTAATTTTCAACATTTATATCCCTCCAGCATTTGATCAAATCATTTAGCCTAGTTTTTGATTAAAGTGAACAATACTGACAAATTATATTATTTTTACTCTTTTAAACAGAAATGTCACAATGAGAAAGTGAAAACATGAAGGTCAATAAAGTTATAGTATTATTGATAGCAAAATGCCAGTGTTGGGAAGTAATTTTTAAGGCTGTTTCATGCAATGCTTATTTTAACTTACTGATATAAGTACCAAAATCAGAATGTACAATATACTTTTATTTTATAATATATTATAGGTCAAGTCTTGGATGAATCCTTTAACTTCATCCAACTCTCCTTTTAACTTTCTTTTCAATTATTTTGCATGCACAAATTCTTTGTTAAAGAATCAGGAGAAATGATTGGGAGTTTTCTGTTGAAGAAGAAAACGGTTTTGTGCAAAAATCACGTTGATTTCTGAGCAACAAATGGTAAACTATAAACTGTTCTACTCATCTGTGATTAGTAATTGGACTCGAGAATCTAATAGGAAATAAATAAGATGAGCTTTTTCCTGGTTTCAGTACTGAAAATCAAGTCGTCGAATCCGAGTCTCCCCTTATTTAAAAAAAATGCGATTATTAATATCTTAATGTCAATGTTAGAATGAGAATAGTGTGAAACGATAGTTTAAAAAAAAATAAATTATTAAGTTTAACAACGAAATTTGAAAAAAAAAACTCTTTAAGCAATTATGACTAATTACTGCAAAAGAAATACCACTTTTCGAGGCACTAAGCGGTGAAATTGGGCAGTAAATACCACACTGGTGGTGAATTTTGGAACTCACTCAAAATCGCACTATCTAAGATAATGGTCGATTATGTTGATACATTGAAATAAATATTGATTATTAAAAAATTAATAACTAACTTTTAAAGTATTAATTATATTTCTTTTAGTCTTTCTATGCTTGAGAAAATACAACTAACTAAGGTTCACAAGTTAATACTAAAATGAATTCACTGGAATAACTTTTAGCAGCATTCAATAATTATGAAACAAAACTGTACTGTTTACCTATGCATGAGACTCGAGTATATGTACATGGTACTTATAATATAATGAACCACGGACCACACTGAAAAAATTCATGAGAAAATCTTTGAAATAAGGCATACTTCCACAGAAATTAACACTGTATTCAGGCTCATGACAAAATTCGTGCTATTTTGATGGACTTGAAGGGAATTTTCATAAAAGTACGGCCTACCTCTTCAGAATCTGCATGAAAATAGGGTACAAGTTGCTAATTATGAATGGAGTGTCAACCCTGTTATCCCTGAAGTGCAATGAACCGGAAACTGCTTCCAATGAGAAAAAAAACCACATTGAAAACTGTGCAGTATTCCAATAACAGGACCAAGACTTCAGATTATCTCTTGAGCTAGCATTGATCATTGCCACGGACACACAAGTGCTCTCACCAAAGTTAAAGTAACCAATGACAGAAACAAAAGAAAAGAAAAGGTTCCTTCACAATTGCATAGCATTTTGCATACCTGTATAGATGACATGACACCATTGGCGAGGCTGCTCAGTTTGCCGGCCACTTTGGTCACTCCCTGCCTCACGCTCTCCTTGACATCCTCAAGGTCAGGGGCTGAGGGCAACTGGGATGAGAACCCTCCGCTCCCACCAACACCCCCGGTGCCCCCACGGGAATCTCCAAAGTACTCCGCAGATGAGATGCTGGACGAGCCCTCGAAACGGGACAGGTTCGTTTGCCTTTCCCACTGGAGTGAAAGGAGAAAAAAAACGTGAGATAACAAGCGTACGCATGGTCACTTTAAAAGGAATAACAGCATTTCCTGCATCAAGGAGAAATTGCGGATTGGTCAGCAGAAATATTGAAATGAGATAAATAAGGACCATTTCAATTAAATTAACACAGATATATATGATACCTCAACCATGTGTTGCAGTGGTTTTTTCCTACAAGAATGCTGAAGAGGACCCCCTTGCGGCCGAAATATTAGCGACAGCTTTTCACAACATTGTATTTTCCTTAGTTTGTTCATGTTATTTTGCCTTCCTCCTTTATTTTCTATTCGTTTCCTTATTTTGACTAAAACAGATTAATTCCATGCCATTTCCCTTTGTGACAATGCCATCAAGAGTTTTGTCCAATTCTTAGTCCTTAGTATTGGCATTCTGTAATACCTGAGTGAATGATAGTATAAATGATGGTCTCAGGCATAACTTGAGTATTAAGAATAGAATTGATCCATATTAGAAATAAAAAAAATTAATGACTTTGTGATTCCACGAAATTTGAAATTTTACATGTGGAAAACGAAGTACTTAGATTTGATGCTTTAGAGCAGCTTGAAATTTTGAAAAGTGTTAGCTCCAAAGAGAATATTGTCAATGACCTTTTGTGCACTTCTCACTCTACCCTCCTAAACCTACCACCACTCAACACCTGAGCTAATGAGGGCAAAAAACCCCTCTTACTTCCCCCATTATCCCCCTCAACCTCAGAGATATATGAAGGACTTTGTATTTAAGTATATGAACAACTTAAAACCTACCCACTTTCCTCTGCCATTAGGAGGATTGCTCCCAATAGGGGACCGCCTCCTGCTTTCTATCCTTCCCTTCAACAATCATTGCTCACTTCCTTTCCCCAACCACCCTCCACCTCTCCATCCCTACATGAGGGTATCATATACATAGATGGATGTATGTAAGAATTGTTAAATGATGATGACTTTGTAGGTTGAAACCTGGGTCGTATGGTAATTAATTCTCTGTGGAACTACATGGTTGTTACTTTTTCATCTCTGAGTGATAGTGAGTGTGAACCCCCAAAGTAGGTCCCTGGCATCTGGATTAATTTCCTCGCAAACCTAATTGGTCTCTTTCTATTAAACACAGACGTGATTTAGGTAGACCAGAGCCAGTCCCTGGTGTTGGGAATATCTCCCCGTAAACCACTTTGGGTTAACCAGTGTGACTGCGGCAAAGCTGCAACATCCACCTTAATACTTAGCGGTCGTGCTAATAAAAAATTGGGATTTGTAAAAAGAGTGCTGGGTAAATGTGACGAAAAAGTGAAGGAACGATGTTTTCTTGCCCTAGTCAGGCCCCACCTGGAGAGTATGCTGCCAGTAATATGGGATCCTCAAGAGATAAATTTAATTTCGGAATTGGATCAAGTTCAGCGGAGGGGGGCTAGATTTGTCAAAAATTGTTATGACCAACGCAGTAGCGTAACTACTTTGCTAGGAACTTTAGGTTGGGATTCCCTTACACAATGGCGTTTACAATATAGATTAAACTTATTAAAAACATTTAAAGATGAGTCCTTTTCCGATGACATCAAGAACATACTACGAACCCCAACGTATTACGGGCGGAGGGATCACGAATATAAGATTAGAGAGATTGACTGCAAGACAGACAGATTTAAATGGTCATTTTTTCCAAGAACAATAAGAGACCAGAATGCTTGTAATCGAAATCCCCCGCCAGTCGGTTCCACACAACAAGTATTAACCTACAAGGTAGCGACTGCGCAGGGTTATACAATTATATTTATATATTTTTTTTGCAGGCTACCCCCACCTTTCCCCATCCATTTGAAAAACCCTAGCCCTTTCATCCCTTACCCTTTCCTCCTGGTGCTGCACCCCATGCCACACACCTTTTTGGTGGCTTGCAGGGTATTGATAGAATACAACCCTAATGTAGAATACAACCCTAATGGGGCACGATCAGACTTTTCTTCCCAAGAATAAAAAGGAGCTTGAAAGGCAACCATTTTGGAATGCCAGATAATGCCAAAGAAGCCATGATGAAGCACTGGCATCGGTGTGTCGATGCACAAGGGTGCTTTTATGATGAATTTTAGTAATTGGTATTTTGATATGCAATACATTTTTTCCCATATTTTCTCTACTTATTTTACAGACGGAACATGTTTATCATCAGTTCTGGTCACAAATCAGCAGCCAAACCAAGGTCATAGTGATTTGAATAAAATCTTGAGTGGATATACATAACTAGGTTACTCTTTTCATTTAAGTGCTTAAATTATGTAAGAAGGTATGATCCTAATAACTTGCCTACGAATCACTTCAGCATAATATTCGGACATTAACAAATTTGATTTGGGTGGTTCCTCAAATATCAATTGGTTTTGCATTGGTGCCTTATGGATCACAACTTTTTAACATCACAGAATAATACTAGCGTTAGACTGCCAAATACTATTCTGACTGGGTTTATCAGTTGAGTAACGCCCATCTGACACAATGGCTGTGGGTTCAAACACGGTATCAACCAACAGTTTTATGTCACCCCTAGTCGTTTAACCAACGGATCACCAGACGACAAGCCAGGAATGGTTCATCTAGATCTCCGATTAACTCCTGACTTACTCAGCCAGCATTGGAAACCCACTGATTACACGATTCAGGAAGCACCTGAGTTATTTTTGTGAAACTGACTGTCATTACGTACATTGCTGTCCGATGAGTCCCTAAAGAACTGGTCGGAGGAAATAGCTTTGGCACTTCCGAACTTCTTCTGCGCCTCGTTGCCCGGAGCGACCTCTTTGGTGGCCTTGATCCTCTCCTCCCTTGGCGACGAAACCGTCATAGGTCGTGGCCGATCGCTCTCTGTTCCCCACGTCTTGGAGGGAGGAGGGAACCGCGACGATGTCTCGAGAAGCAGTGTTTCAAATGGAAGTCCATCTGTGGGGCTACTCTTGTACCTGCCAGAAGAAAACACTATTGTGAGGGACATCTCCAATCACAACAGGTGATTGCGTACCAATAATCTACCATGGGCAACAATATACGATATGAATTTCACAATGGATATAAGTTCAAACTAGGAATAAGAAGGAAATATCACAACATGAAAATGGTAATGCACTTATATTAAGGTGATTCAATTAGGGAACATTGAAATTTTCATTAGTTTTAACTAATTATGACACCACAAACAAAATTTTCCAGGCGGTAGTTGTATTATGCCAAAGATTTCCTCTCAGAAAGGTGTAAATTAAGTTTTAATAAAAACTATGCATGAAGTAATTAGGGGAGGCGACCAACAGCTGAGGTCATTTGCACCATTGGGGATGGACAGGAAAGGAAGAAGGGCGGAGAGAAACCTGGCGTCGGTATTAGCCTACTCTTTGTGAAAGGCGCCAAGGGGTAAGCAGCTTAACGTCCCATCCAACGGATGGCTTACTCACTCAAAGTGCCCTCCACGAAGCACCTCAAGTAGGGATCAAGATACCTCTGAAAAATATTCAACACCGCAACCGGGATTTGAACCCGGGCCCTCTGGGTGGGAAGCAAGTACGATAGCCACTGCACCATCTCGATCCCCACTATGCATGAAGTAAAACTAAATGGATCTTATTGGTCTGAACATTCGCATAAGAAAAGTTTACACTCAGAGCAAATTTAAATTTTTTAGGACTCGGCTAAGATTTCATTTAATTAAAAAAAAACCATAAACAGTAATCAACCCGAAGGTTGGTTTGATAGGTGATGGCAGAGTTCACCCAGTACTAAGCCCGACGGCATGTGAAATTCACAAATCAGGGTAAGGGGGGCCAGTTCTTTTCCCTGTGCCGGTTATGGTTTCCCAGGAAGATCTGGTACCCAAAAAATCACATAGCTTGGGTGGAGCTGCAGGTGCCCAGAGATGCACGCCTGGGAATCGCACACGGGCCCTCCTGTCAGCAGTCCAACGCTCTACCCCCTAACTACTGCGACCCACTTCATTTAATTATCAGTTCAGAAAAAAATTGTACTTGGGGAGACTTATTTGACTCCTTGCCAGCCATTATTTATTAAGCATAATGTGTTCACTAGTCTAAGTTTGTACATTAATCACATTGCTGTGTTGGTGAGAATTAACATGGACGAATATTTTCCATGTAGGCTTCCGCGGAGATTATTGATGTAGGAAGTGGTTCTTTCGGGTTTTCTTCCGCGTGTATCCATTTTTCGGACGATATTTCGCCAACGTTCCAGTTGGCTTCCTCAGGTCCACTGAAGTGCCGATGCAGGTTTTGGTCCAATATATATACCCTCCGTTTGGCGCCTATTTTTAGGAGGTGTGCTCTGATTCGTTGAAATCCTTGAGGACACGTTTCCACGCGCTGGCGAGGGGGTAGCCGTCCTCGCGGTTGAAATTTCTGGGCGTTTTTGCAATTTCAATTGCCTCTCTGATGATCCTTGGGTAGTAGCGGCCTTCTTTATTCAATAAGGTGGGGTTGTCAAACTCAATATTATGTGTCGGTCCACTCCAATGATGTTCAGCCACCGCTGACTGCTGGAACTGTCTATTTTTTACGGCCCTTCTGTGTTCTTGGACTCGGCATTTCAGCGCTCTTGATGTTTGGCCGATGTAGGAGTTGCCGCAGCTGCATTTGATTTGGTAGATTCCTCCAGAGATGTCTTTTGGACAACCGACTGCCCTTTCTGGATGTCCTGGTCGAGAAAAAAGAAAATGGGTCTTTGGGACACTCCGTTTTTCGGAAAAAGACCCATACGGACCAATATCTCCATGCAGACTCCCATCACCACCCTCAACAAAAAGCCGGAGTAATTAAAACCTTACTCCACCGAGCATGCTCCCTCTCTGACGCTGCCTCCATTGGAAAAGAAAAACAACATCTGCTGAAAACGTTCCAGATGAATGGCTTCCGGCGTGACAACATTCTGAAGATAATGCACAGGGTGGAAGGAAAGAAGCGGATGGCCCTGGAGAGGACCGACGAGACTAGCCCTAAGGAAAAGGCGACGGCACACGCTATCCTGCCGTACGTCGCCGGAACAACGGAAAAAATTGCGAGGGCCCTCCGGAAACACAACGTCTCAGCCAGGTTCAAATGCGTAACCAAAGTGGCCAATATCCTCGTCAACGCGAAAGACCGCCTCCCAAAAGACATCTCTGGAGGAATCTACCAAATCAAATGCAGCTGCGGCAACTCCTACATCGGCCAAACATCAAGAGCGCTGAAATGCCGAGTCCAAGAACACAGAATGGCCGTAAAAAATAGACAGTTCCAGCAGTCAGCGGTGGCTGAACATCATTGGAGTGGACCGACACATAATATTGAGTTTGACAACCCCACCTTATTGAATAAAGAAGGCCGCTACTACCCAAGGATCATCAGAGAGGCAATTGAAATTGCAAAAACGCCCAGAAATTTCAACCGCGAGGACGGCTACCCCCTCGCCAGCGCGTGGAAACGTGTCCTCAAGGATTTCAACGAATCAGAGCACACCTCCTAAAAATAGGCGCCAAACGGAGGGTATATATATTGGACCAAAACCTGCATCGGCACTTCAGTGGACCTGAGGAAGCCAACTGGAACGTTGGCGAAATATCGTCCGAAAAATGGATACACGCGGAAGAAAACCCGAAAGAACCACTTCCTACATGGACGAATATTGATTCAATAAAGAACTTCATTCATATCCCACTAGAATTAGTCACCACATCCATTAGCAATGACATCAAAGGAAAATATCTTGTCATAGCCCATTAGTTATGGGTGGAAAAATATACTGTGTATTACCCAGCCATGTAAAAGAGGCCAACCATACTAGACTACACTACATCTATTTTTAAGATATGGTCAAAAAAATTATCGATTAATGAATTGTTACTATTCAGTACATGATAACTTATTTCATATATATGAGCAACGATGATTTATCCAATGCCAAACAAGTATTTTTCAATGAATGTAGAAAATTTGATGTGCCTCATATCTTGTACAACCAATTGTTACAAGATCTTTAGGCAAATTAATATATTATTATTATTTGGCTATCTCTAATCCATACTCATGACATGACCAAACCTGCTAAGGATACTTCTTTCACACTTGCACTCATGAGAGACAAATACGAAAGAATCACTAAACATAGAGTCATATTCCAGAGAATTTATTTCAATAATACCTTACCAACTTCATTGAACACGTGAACTCGAGTAATAAGGACTCAAAGGAATATAATTTAATACTTTTAAAAGTAGTTGTCAAGCTGTTAATAATTATTTATTTCCAATATTTCAATATATATCGAACAATATTGACCATTTTTCATTGATAGGGGAACATGGAAAGTTTTCTGAAATTCACTGCCAGTTCTGCGAGAAGGTAATGCCCAACTGGCACTGCTACAAATGCTTGCGTTCACTGATCTACTACAACGAGCAGGCATCCAAAGACCACCAAAGTCAAGCAATGTTGGGCCTGGATGGAAGTAGTATGGAGTCAAATGTTTGGCAATTAACACTATTGGCTTTCGACAGAAATTTCATGAGTAAAGTATGCCAATATCTCTCCTCTTAGATAAGGAATGAGGCTGGTCTAGCATCAGTTCGCTTTGGAGCCAAACAGTAAAGAGTTCAACCCATGATTTGAACTTAAAAATTCTATTTAAAGTTTATCAGCTCACTTTTTCACCACTAAGAGCTATTTAAAAAAACAATTTTTTGTAATTGACCATGTTTTAATTAAAATACTAATGATATTTTTTATATATACTCGGTTTTACCTAACTATGAATGGGTAATATCAACTTACATAGAGAATCCTCCAGAGGAGAACTGGAGGTCATCGAAGAACCCATCGCTTTCTCTTTGCAACAGAGATGACCGAGATGATGACCCACCACTGCCCCCAGTGGGCTTCTCCTGTTCTATTGTCTTCATGTCATTCAGGGCCGAGTGACTGATCCCACTGTGCGCAATATGGAAACAATAAACAAGTACAACACCCATTAGTCCATAAGACAAATATATGGTTGAGCTTCCAAAACATAAAACAAATGGGTTAAGCATGTAGTAGGTGTCAATAAGGAAGACAACAGACAGCTAAGGTCAATTGTGCCATTTGGGAGATAGGTGGGTGAACTGGTGTTGGTGAGATTTTCAGGAAATGGACTGGAGAGGAATCTGGTTTAGGCATCAGCCTAATCTTAACAAATGGCATCAAGGTGTCACAATTTAATCTTCTATCTGATGAACAGCATACTCCACTTGAGTTACTCTCTCCACATGGGCCCCTCCTTCCCCCCAAAGTGCGGATCAGCATATCTCTGAAAAATCTTGCCACTACCAGGATTTGAACCCGGACCCTCAAGGTAGAAGGCTAGTGCACCAGCCACTACATCATTGCAAAAACTTGTGTTAAGGATTATAAGTATTCAAGGTTGCAATTCCAACATTATATACAGGGTGCAACCCTTAACTAAGGACAAATTTCAATTTGAAATTGCTGCCATATCATTGTTCCACTGGAGGTTGCGATTGGCGGTCTTGAAAGCTACAGGAATCTAGTAAACAGTCATGACCTCAAAATGGCGGAGATGTTAGGTACACGTGCAGAGTACAATCGAAGAGCCGCTATTATTGAAAGAGTCCACGTTAGGCATTATATTTCGAAACAGTTCGATTCTTCGTGTTGTACCCCAGATCAACTGTTTACCATATTGTGGCCAAGTATAATGCTTCGGAAAAGTCTGGGGAAGGCTTCGCTAACCCGACGAAGAAATCTCATTCGAGGAAACGCAAGCTTGTCCGGATTTAAGAGCCACACCCAGTATATGTTTCTGAATTTTTTCAGTACACTTCAAAATAAGATAATCTTTCACCCTTTTTTGTCAGACAACTGCAATCTATCAATAACATCATTAAAAAATTACAAAGTTTGAGGTTTCAAACATTATGTAGGTTTAAATTCAACAACTGTCAGAATCATGCACTCTATACACAATAACAAGACATTCCGCCACTTAATAGTTTCTGATTGAAGATCATTTCGGAGGACAAAATGATATCCTTCAAACAAAAGAACTTTTACCATTCGAATACAAGTTCTTAGACAAGGTATTGTAAAAGAACACTTTGAAATTCATTCAAAAATATTTTTAACCTCCTTTCCAAGGTCCTAATTTTCTAAAAAAAAAAAACCTTCATTTTTCCCCTGGTTACTCCCACCCCCCAAAATTTGAGTTTTAAATACATTTACTCTTAATATTTATAATAAAATGGGTCAAATTCATACAACTTTCGGAGGCAGACAAAATCCAAGTTCTGCGACATTCCTATTTTTATTTTCCTTTCTCCTACTTATTATATTTTTTCCCATCATTGATCCAGTTGGTCCAAACTGCTTACAAAATGTGCAGTTGAAATTATTTCCCCTTTGTCATCAGAATTAAACCTTAATGTGTTCCAATGACAATTTTTTTTAACAATCAATCCCTTTTGGTCATTTAGCGTGTTCCAACTGATTTCTCTGACAAAAAGGGGGCTACACAATATCATTCAAGTCCAATTCATGAGAAAGGAAATCCTTTGAGAGATCCACTTACGCCCTGCTTCCAAAGCCCATCCCCAGCCTCTCAACCTGCTGTGCTTTCTTTGGGTCCACCTGCATCAGTTTCTCCTCCTCCTGCTTTTGCTTCAGGCTAAGATCCTGGTAGGCCAATCGCATGGACGCAAGCTGCAATGCACAAAAGGTGTTGGGTTTTCCATCATGTGGGAACCTCCCATGCAACATGTATACCATATATACTAGCTTATAACTTGATATAATGCACCCAGTTGACCCCCTCTTTGAATTTTTACCTAAAAATTTCCATTTCTTTCAAATAACTATGGCATATTGAATAAATGAAATGACTCTAATAGCCCTTTCATGACTCCAATTTTCCTTTTATACCCTTAACCCCATCCGTTGACTTGTGGCGTTAGCCAACTAAACTCATTTGTACTTAGTTTTGAAAGGTATACTGTTAACGGCTGTTGGGAGTAATTTCATTTATTCAATACTGCCAGCCGTAAGAGCTCAATTGAATCAATATAACGATGGCATAGGTTGACCCTAGTTTTTCTGGTAAATGTAAATACTGCTAATTTATATCTGGTGAATTAATTAAACAATTAGAACTTTTGTTAAATGAATCTTCTAAAATAACAACGACTAAAATATATGCAGTTTACCAGTTTTAATGGTAATCATCAAAATGTTAAACAATTTGCAGTAAACTCTTGACTATCTATGACCTAATTATCCACACTATTCCCTCTTCCCAGCACATCAAAAGTTTATTAAAATTACTATCATAGAGATAGTTAAATACTTTGGCACTTTCACACATAAAATTTAAAAAAAAGTACAAGTTTTAAATATCTCAGCTTTCTTGCAAGATTTTAATTTCACAAAATTCAAGAGTTGTCAATCACATTTAATGTTTTAATTCAAATACTTTTGTACTATCAGTGCTTTCCAATTTTTGTTTCCCTTGCATTTATTCTTAGCCCTGAGAATTAAAATCAAACAATCATTGTCAATGAAACAAGATAAGAATATTTTGGTGGCTTTTGGAATAGGAGGAAGGGAAGGAAGCCCACAGGAAGGAAAACAAATGAGGAAGCGCTAGATAATGTGAAAGGGGAGGAGAGTAGATAGTTGGAAGAAATACAAAGGAGGGAGGAAAGATGGATTCAGAGTATTTTGATTGACAATGGAATGTGAAAACTCTGCAAAGAGGGGAGAACACACGGCAGGCGAGGTACAGAGGGGAAGAGGATAGACATGCCAGACAGAATGAAGGGAGAGAGGAGGTACACAGAAATCGAGAAGGCTTCATTGCAATTTTGGGGTGTCAGGTCATGCCATGTTATACGAAGCAGAAATGTAATGTTGCTCAGTCTGGGTGTCAATTGAAAACTTGTTTTACATGGTAGATAACTCATAATAATTATGATTTTTACCGTCATCACATAGTACCACCTCAATTTCTGGATTCCAATGCCTGGTTCCTCCCTGATACAAGTGTACTCTATCGATTTCCTTGTATTCTATTGATTTTTCAAGGAAGTACGCCATAATGGAGATGATGATGTTGCTTTAATATTACTTGTGTCACCACTTACTTGTTTCTCTTCGTCCTCGCTCTTTTTCTCTGCTGCCTGCTTGGACTCCTCTGCTGCCTTCTCCCGCCTTTCATCTGCCAAGTACGCCTCGCGCTCTATCTCGGCAAAGTTGGCCTTCACCTTCTGAGCACCAAGGCCCTTCTTGGCACCAAGCTGAGGAGTTCAATTGAACGATGTCAGCCAAAGAGTTAATTCGGACTTTCAAAAAGAAATAAAAATTCTATGGATTCTATGGCTAACCATTCTAAGGGAGATGCAGTGAAAGAGTGAAGTTGAAAATTGTAAAAATGTGAAAAAGAGATGATCCTGACAACGGTTGTGCAACTACGGCGACGAAAACTTGCTCAAAGGAGCGAGCTATTGGGATGCACATTTTTTGGACTCAGAATCTCATTGGGAAGCATTATTAAAATGATATTCCCCAATATGGACTGTGGTGCATTAAAACAGTCCTGTCAATGCTTCAGACCGAGAATAGAGGCCATAATTCAAGCAAGCAGGGGATATATTGAAAAAATTTGTTGTTTATGATCATACGAACAATTTTCATTTTTGTAATACATTAATGTTTGGAAAATTGTTTAATTTGTCACAGATTTTGACACTGTACCCTGTATTAAAAGATCTAGAGAACTCCAAACACTTCTCTTTCATAAAAACACATAAAAATTGGCGCAAATGCCACTCCACTTGTCTCTTAATGTCAAAAATGACATTGGTACACAAAGAAAAAAGATACATTTGTGTCCTGTTATAATTCACATAACCCATATACTATTATTGCAAGATGAAGAAAATTTTCATTCAATCACACAGTTTTGCATCATAAACCCTTTTGTTTAAGAGAATAATCAAAGGGAAATCGCCAAAGCGGAGAATATTTGCAAAGCAAATCTTGACAATTGCAAAGCACAAAGAAATCAAAGCAATTGTAAGACAAATCGTCACTTACAGTAGTTCTTTTGGTTTGAGGTTTCCTCACTCCAATTGTAGGCTTTCTACTTTCTGGTATGGTTTCTTGTGATTTATTCGCAAAAAGAGACGCTCCATCCACTGAAGGTCCATCTTTCACAGTTGTATTCAAGGCTCCCGTCTTCAATTCATTTCCAGCTGACTCTGAACTTAGAGATGTTCCATTGGACTGCACAAAAGAAATATCATTGAAACAAAAGGAGACAAAATCTTCTAGATAAAAAGTGTGACCAAAATTCATGCAAGCAAGTGTCGCCATACAAAAAAAAAATAGATATGAAAACTCTTGATTTTCACATTGCACACAGCATGGTGCACCTAATTTATTCCATATTCATTTCCCAGCAGCATAAACACACATTCCATCTTTGAAAGAGAATGAATGATTGAAATTGATTAACAAATTAATCACACGAGTATATATATATATATATATATATATATATATATATATATATATATATATTTATATATATATATTTATATATATATATATGAAAAAAAATTGGCAAGGGATCACACGTGAGACGCAGAGAAAATTAAGAGCTTGCAGATGAAAACAAACGACAGTTTTATATGACACACTAAAATCAGACATCCCAATTGTGGGTTTGGGTGAATGACACATCATTCTAGCAATCCTCCCAAATTAAAAAATTAGATGAGACTTCAAACAGGAGAAATAAAAACTCTCCTCCATCACTAATTAATATCCATTCTTTAATACTTTGGCACGAGCATAAAAGTTTTCCGTTACCATCCAAATAATTCACACAAGAGACAATGATTTTGATTTCACTTGTATGTCACAGAAATATTTTTCACGACAACATAATGGATTTGATAATAAGCAGTTTCAACAAAAATTTAAGACAATGAATAACTGATTGAAGCACTTTTCCACTTGATAGTGGTATCAAGTGGAAAAGTGCTTCAATCAGTTATTCATTATGTTCGACTTCCACCAATTCATGCCTGAAGCTACTCAATTTAAAATTTAAGACCATATTTCTTCAAGTCCCAATCTAAGATAGCAATGAGGAAGGATTGTTCATTAGCACTATATGTTAAACACACGTGATAGGCCCTCATAATGTTCGTGATGTGAACTCCAGGTCAAATCAATGATGTTTTCTATCTGAAAACTCATCTTTCTATTATAGAAATATCTATTAATATCCCAATCTATAATCCCTAGACACAAGCTGTGCAAACGATTGGGCAAATCCAATGGTTGAAAAAAAATTATGACATTTCATGTTTCCCAAAAACTGTAGCACGTAAGAGTAAAAGTATTTTCTACTAGACACAAGAGAATATGACTGGATACTATAGCATTAAAAAAATTCACCTGAGCTAAAGACTGGTTGGCATCGAGAGAATTGTCAAATTGTTCGAACTCCTCACTGTCCTTGGTGACCATCTCCTCAAAGAAATCTACGTCCTTGCTCGTCTCATCACTTTTCTCTTCATGTGGGGACTCAAGATGGTGCTGTAAAGTCACATCACTCACATGAGCCAATGGCAAACAGTGCAAGGGAAGCTCAATGTTCATTTATGTTAAATTTAAAATCACCAATCAAAACATCAAACACCATTTCTACCACACAAGTGCAACCACTATTATCACACAATATAGATTATCATTGAATTAGTAAGTAAACATGAACCTGTGATGAAAATTCCAGGAAAAAATAATTGTGAATTATTAACAGATTAATGAAAAACCTGTTAACTAAAATTCATCAAAAGAAAAACGTTTCCAAAAACACCGAAGTATAATATAAAAATAATCATTCAAGCAATAAATATGCCACTCAAAAACATTAATGGATATAAAATATACAATACTGTGTGTTTGCTTGTTAATAATACTGTAACTCAGGGCAAACGTGATGCTGAGTATTTGTACACAGATATAATTATTAATTTTAAGGCTTGTGCGATGTCTTTTTGATGAAGGTTCCATGCTGCTTCCGGAAATTACTGTCACGTAGGTTGGCTTGTTGGACAACAGTTTCGTCTGCAGTCCTGGAGGTGTCTTTAGGTCAAAGTGATATTCGTTGCAATTTGGTTGACCGGAGACTGGCTTTGATTGGCTGTTTCTTGGCAGTAAGGTGGAATTACCCATTGCCATTCAGGGTGTAGCAGTCCTCACGGTTTGAATTATTTGGATTTTTCATTACTTCCATGGCTTCTCTTATGAATCTCAGGAAATCATGTTTTTCCATAGCCAGCACTTTAGTTTGGTCGAACTAAATTGTGTTACAGATGAGAAAGAGTTTCTTTTGAGTCTCAGCATTTGTGATCGGAACCAGGAGAAACAATAAAGTTCAACCAAAAAAAGTGCTGGCTATATGGAAAAAAAGCTTTCCCGAGACTCTTAAGAGACACGGTAGAAATAATAAAAATTCAAATAATTTCAACCACGAGGACAGCTACACCCTGTCTTAAACATGGAAATAGGTTATTCCACCTTACCCCCTAGAAACGGCCAATTAGAGCACTTTGAGCCATTTTTTTTGTGGATGTATGATTTTGTGGTTTTTTTCCTTTCTAAATTATGGGTGGTGTCCCAACATCCCCCGCCACATGCCCTTGCGGCGGCTTGCGGGGTATTGAGTAGATGTAGATGTATATATGGCAGCCAAGTCTTAACAAAGATCACTTCAACCTGAAGATGTCTCCAGGATTGAGGGTGAACCTGTTGTCTGACTCGCAAACTGAAGCGATAGTTATTCCCAGAAGCAGCATAGAACTTTCATCAAATATAATTATGTTAAGCACCTTAAGGTAAATGTACCTTACATACAAGAAAGCTTATTGTCCGTACTGTTTTCCCATCATATTATAAAATTTAGAGTAGGTGTAGGTACACTATATAGTAGATTAGGGTTTCGCAAAAGATTCCTATATAATGGTGGTGGTGGAATTTGAATAGAATCAACCCAAGAACAGTAACGCGGGTATTACTGATAGAATTGACCTCTTACGGCTAGTAGTAATGAATAAATGAGAAACTGTTTACAACTATAGGAGTTTTTCATTTATTTAACGGTACTGGGGGTGAAAAAATACCCCAGAATGGCTGAAATCTTGCTCCAAACAAAAACATTTTTCTCTAATCCAATAAACTGAAAAAAAATCTTATTGTCATGTGATTCTACATTAAAAAATGAAAAAAAATATTCTCCATAGGACTCTCAGAGTCACAATGAGTTTCAGATACAAATTTTTGTAAGTAGTTACCAGAATTAGGTGAAAAAAATCGCACTACCGTTCTTGGGTTAATAAAAACCTGTTGCGATTTTTCCATTTTAAAAAAGGAAATTGAATATTATCACATTTTTTTGGTAATTCATTTAAAAGCAATGGAATTTATAATTAACCAGTGCTGTTACTTGATTTCAGATATCCATACTTGAGCATTCCTGAAAGAAAACCAAAATTTTCCTAATGAAATTCGAAAAATACAAAATTAAAACATAACATTAATTCTTTTTAGTGGGGAATATTTTGAAAGGTGATGACGACAGTGTTTTTGGGACAGTCACAGAAGTGTGCTCACTGATTATCCTCACAAAGGTAAAAAAATAACAGGAAAAGCATTATGTATCATTATAATGCAGCAATTTCAGAGCGTAAAAATCATTCGCCTTGACTGGGACTCGAACCCAGATCCCTCAATATCCGGTCGAGTGCTTTAGCCACTTAAGCTACCGAGGCGTCCTCTTAAACTCTGAAATTTTGGGGCTTTTAAAGGAACTAGATGTTATGACGAAATACCGTACATACAATGTCACATGCATTCGTAGTCGTGCGCGAGGCGCCACTGTCCACGAGGTTAAAAGCCAACTTTAAACACGTATGGTGTTTTCCCTTTGACAAATTCCAAAGAAACTGCGGGAGATGCCGCAACAGTAACTTTTAACGGAGTCATCCGCTAATGTGCATTTTAATGCAACAATTTCAGAGCGTAAAAATCATTCGCCTTGACTGGGACTCGAACCCAGATCCCTCAATATCCGGTCGAGTGCTTTAGCCACTTAAGCTACCGAGGCGTCCTCTTAAACTCTGAAATTTTGGGGCTTTTAAAGGAACTAGATGTTATGACGAAATACCGTACATACAATGTCACATGCATTCGTAGTCGTGCGCGAGGCGCCACTGTCCACGGGGAATGATCGCCACAGTCAAGGCGAATGATTTTTACGCTCTGAAATTGTTGCATTAAAATGCACATTAGCGGATGACTCCGTTAAAAGTTACTGTTGCGGCATCTCCCGCAGTTTCTTTGGAATTTGTCAAAGGGAAAACACCATACGTGTTTAAAGTTGGCTTTAACCTCGTGGACAGTGGCGCCTCGCGCACGACTACGAATGCATGTGACATTGTATGTACGGTATTTCGTCATAACATCTAGTTCCTTTAAAAGCCCCAAAATTTCAGAGTTTAAGAGGACGCCTCGGTAGCTTAAGTGGCTAAAGCACTCGACCGGATATTGAGGGATCTGGGTTCGAGTCCCAGTCAAGGCGAATGATTTTTACGCTCTGAAATTGTTGCATTAAAATGCACATTAGCGGATGACTCCGTTAAAAGTTACTGTTGCGGCATCTCCCGCAGTTTCTTTGGAATTATGTATCATTACTTGAAAATAAAGGCAAAGAAGCAACAGCATTTGAAAAAGAAAATACTTTTCCATCAGGACAATGAATCTGCTCACAATTTGGCAGTCAACATGGCTAAAATTCAGTAATTACACTTTGCTTTGGTTAATCACTCACCGTAATCACCAGACCTGGCCCCAATTGACTCATTCTTATTTCCTAATTTTAAAGCTTTTGATTGGTTTACAGAGTCTTTCATTGGATGAGGTAACTACTGCATACGTTAATGCCTATTTGGCAGAGAAAGACATCAAATACTATTTTTAAGGGTTTAAAAAGTTAATAGAAATGCTGGGAAAAATTTAGTGACTAAAACAGGGATTATATTGAAAAAATAAAAATAAATTCAAAGGAAAAATGTCTTTGTTGAAATGAAATAAGTAACTTTGTAATTTTAGTAACTTATTTCATTTCAATTTGTTATGTGAATTCCATAAAGTTATGCCGGAGACAACAAATTTTTAAAAAATTTCTTGTTTATTTGTTGAATTGTAAACTTTTCTGACTATCCACGTATGAATGGAATAATATAGATTGAGGGAGGAGGTGAGAACTGTTGGGAGAAAGAGAAATTAGACAGGAAAGATAGATGCAGAGCATTCTGATTGGCAATGGCATTCTGATTGACTGTGATAGAGGAGAGGAACGTTGGGTAAACAAGGGGAAGGAATAGGATAGGGGATATTGGACGGAATGAAGAGAGGGAGGAAGTATCAAGAACTGAGGAAGGGTATATTGCTGTATTGGATATCAAGTTGGGTTATTTGTTTGTGTTGTTGTGTCCTCCTCATGAAGGCAGAATTATACGTCAAATAATAAAACTGCTCACGTGTAATTTGGATTAATAAGATCAAGTTAGCATTAGTTGCATAAATGTGAGATGACCTCCAAGCAACTCTGAATATTATGAACCAATTACTTTGGAAATATATTATATGAGCAACTACAAGACTAAAACTACAATCCATCTGCATGCGTGGAAAAGAAAAGCTGAAGACAGATATTATTACAATGCGAGTGAACTAGTGCAAACGGAATCCCTCATTTATTGATTTATTTGCCTTAGTCCGAAAACAACACTCTGGCCTTTATATCGGACTATTAACAAAGAATAACAATGGAGACGATTACAAACACCCAAGCCCTAGGTGGAGGAAACCCACCCAGGCAGGAATCGAACCCGCGACCCATGGATTGGCAGACGAGGACGTTACCCCACCGCCACCGAGGCCAGCTTCATCATCTACATGGAACGAAGTATAATCTGGGATGAAAAAAGTTTGACTGACACCAAGTGAAGAATAGCTCAAAATAAGAAAGAATTCATGATGAAGATGATGCTCAAAGAACCTATGAGCACAAACAAGGAAGCAGTTAGCCAAAAATGTTATCATATGGAAATGGTACTCCACGGATCGGAGACATGGAACATTGGAAAAGTGAAACTGCTAGGAATGGGAGAAGCCTTTGAAACATGACGCTGAAGATTTAATGGAGACGCAAAATGACAAACAAGGGAGTAAATAGAATAGCAGAAGGGGAAAGGAACATATGGCGAGAATTCTACAGCAAAGAAGAACTAAATAAATTGTTTTCACACCTTGAGGTACCACAGATCAGTCTGAAACATGACAAAAGGGAAGATCCGACAAAGGAAGACCAAGAGAAAGTGCATAGGAAACAGAGTAAGAAGGGCATAGCATGGAAAAGCTATAAGGCTGGTGAGAAGGAATTAACCCTGTAAATGGAAAAATGGAGGACGACAGTAAACCAATCTTAAGATTGAAATACCGTTGATGATGATGTACTTAGGGTCCTAAGCAGGTAAAATGAGGGCCGTTTGTTGTGAGAAACTAAAGGAAAAGGTAGCATGATTAATGAATTCTATGGTCTCGGGCTCAACTTTGTGGAGGTTCATGTTCGTTTAAATGAATATACTTTGTAACTTCCGGCGTCACGGCGTCATCATCAGGTACCTGATGATGACGCCGTTGCGTTGAAACCGGTAGTACGAATAAAAATTGTGTGGAAGTTACAAAGTATATTCATTTAAACGAGCATGATTAAGTTTAGCATCTTGAGTCAACTCCTCAAATCAGGCAATCATTATGCCCACAAATTGCTTTTCATTGGAAAATATATTGTAACACTCCACACACCAATAAACCTTTTTTGTTGTACGAAGGTCTCCCTGGCTGAAGGATAATTTATTCCCAATACTAACCCATTCATACATAAGCGAGAATAAGTAGCGGGGAATGCATATAAATGTTTAGGTCATGTCTTGCATTAATGTGCTTCGTTTTTTATAATCATTTCATCCAAAATATGATGGGAAAACAGAAAGGAGCATATTATGGACAACTATCTTCGCGTGAAGTGGATTATATCAAATTTCAAATAGACTGCCCAACTCAAATAGAATATGCCGTGAGTTCCATGTGAGATAAAACCTCTAAAAAACTGTATACGAGTTTAATAAGTTCAAGACATAGGCCTACAAGTGGCGGGAAACCTGCATTAAATTTAGACATATATTGTTAAGAAAAAATATCTGTTAACAGATCGTTGCCCATATTGCCCCTAGAACTGGACCATTTAATTAAGAACAATACATCAATCCCAGCAGGATACAATTCACAAATGGAAATTTTATGCTTGAGCTCTACTATATGGCCATTGACCTTTTGCATTGCTCAAATGTCATCGAAAATGCAATTAGTGCACGCTTTTTAAAATAAACTGTTTTATCAAGATATTCACACGTAAATTTTCCTCAGAAAACCATGCAACTACACAATCAGATGACTCACTGTATTTCCGTGGAGAGCCAAATGACGTAATTTTTCTTTGTATAGTTGAGCAGCTCTTGAATTATACTTCTGCTGGGCATCAGTCGTAGTACAGTTATGTTGTCGAAAGAACGTCCTCTAAAAAAATAAAAAAACATGCATTAAAAACTGCCCTATTTCCTCCAAACGATGACATAATAACACGAACTCACAGCATTCGAATTTCCACCGAACTGCATATGTCGTAACTGCACCCATGTCCAGTTTGTATCCAGTTGAGTAGACCGGACGAATGTAACATGAACGCCTAAACCTCGATGTACAGCTGAGCAGTCGATACAAATGAAAACCCCATATGTGACAGATGCCCAAGTGGGGTTCTTTGCATTACAATCAAAGCACACCTGTAGGGAGAGCCAGATCAATTGTTTGAAAACATCAATACAAACGAAATTTATAACATTTTACAATACCATAAACGAAATTATATCGCTGCATTTCGAAGACAAAGAGCTAGACAATACCAAAACTCTGAACACTTACGTAAGGACGGAGTAGGGGTCGACTAACATCTCAAATTCGTAAACAAAAACATTTATCAATTCAAATAGATTAATTTTTAAGCTTACCTTGTTGCATGGTATTGATCTTAACTTCTTAAACACCAACTGAATATCATTCCTACCTGGACCTGTTTCCGCCATCTTTATTTTGTTGTCAATTTTAAGGCGTGACGACACGTAAAGAAAAACAAGTGAGAAATGAAATGCGCCACTCATTTTTTCGGAGAAGTGACGTGTAGACGACTCAAGGACGTTTGTCACAGACGTTTAATCTATGGAATCAGGTGATCAGGCCATTGTGTTAGGTTTTTAGCACATTCCAATGTTTTAAGTTTTCGCGTCTGTTTTAGTGAATACAAGTTATTTTGCCGAAACCCCAACTGGTGCCATATCGTCCTTCGCAACGTTTCTCACTTGGATGTTACAATGGTAGTGTACATAGAGTCCGAGCAATGAACTTTTTACACATAGAAGTGGTGTAATTGATACGGCCATGAAAATAAATGAGAGTACTGATAGTCCTGCGCTTCAAATGCAGGAGCGATATTTAACTTTAATATCACTGATGGAAGTCCAAAGAGTAACTGTTCATTCCCCTTCGCCAGGCTGGAGATCCAAAAACTACAATTGGAATAACGTAGTACATGGGACGAACAGCTCATGTTTGCGAAAAGAAAGCTCGTAAACAAACGCCGGTGACCCTAGTAACGTAGAGCCAGGACATGGTGAAATGAATTTTGTTGGAATGAATGAATGCTGTTCAAGAAAACCACAAGTGTGACCAGATATGTTGATTCCGAAAACTCGGAGAGGACTGCGCAAAAATGATATTTCGGGATAAATAAATCATTCCAGTTTAAATAGTACGTCCGACATGTGGCAAATATCAATTTGTTGTAATTTAACCTCGGCATCAACAATGATGCTGACGAGTGATACTCGTCAGTACATAGAGCAGCCATGTCGTACTGATTTAATGATTTTGGCGACGCTTTCTGCTGTTATACATACGTCTCAGCGATTGACTTCACCGACATTGTCTTTCTCCTTCATGAAAAAATCACCAGCGTGCTGTTCGTGCGTATACATGCTTAGTTCATGTCTTAATGCTTAAAAATGAAATTATGGCATAAGTAAAGGGAATGGTTTTAAAAGAATTTTTGCTTCAAAAACATTTTATAAATAGATTCTGAAATACGATAAGTGTTCGGCGAGACTTAATGGTGATGACAATGATAATTTTGTTTAAAAGATATGAGTCAAATGAAACTTAAGCGGCAATTTTTTGCACAACCGTGGGAAAAAATATTCTGATCATAGCCGAAGAAATGTCAAAATTAGACTCAATGGACATAAAAGAGGTCATGAAAAAAACAAGATTGGGGGTCTTGTCATTAGCGAAACACTTTCTAGACACGTGACATCAGTACGGTTTAAAACAATATCCTTTCACTTGGGTGGTTGAGAGAGACTGTTGAAACTTTTAGAATAATTGATATTTTAATACCTGAGGAGGGATTGTGATATTTTAATGGATGGCCATGCGTTTAAAAGTCATTCCACCTCCCTATTATCCCATTTTCAAATCTAACGATGCTTCATGAAGATCTATTCGGAGTAAGAGAATTCCACCCCGAACACTAAGCCTGTTCAACGTCCTTGCTGACTTGGAACCTTACTTCATACCCCATTAACTTACATTAAGTCAGTGGACTACTACTGATCATAAACATTTAAATTATCTTAACTTTACTATCATTTAATGGACGATTTGGATCAACTAATTATCTCATGGTCTGTCTGGACGGACGAGATAATAGCCGAAATTTTTAGGCTTAGATGGCGACTTTAAAGATATGGGAATAAAAAAATTCAACCTAACTCCCAGAGTCGCTTGAAATGTTCGAAATCCATTTTCCCCCTTGACCATACTCTACTCAGCGGGTCTTCCCTCGCACAACGTGCTGAAAAATGAGCAGTAAAACCAAGCAATTAACCTTATCATATCGGCATTGACGGACGCATGTGTTTATCACGGAACAACATTAAAATAACTGAAGTTGTGACAAGAATTGTAAGTGGCGTACCTCTGTTTGTCGAAGGATTTATTACATACGTGTTGAACATATTTACGACGTAACAATGAAAAGAAACAATTGCCAATATTTCGACTTGCAAAGATAAATTGCGCCAACTATATTTCGACGCAGTGGCCACATCTCCAGTTATCATACAACCAGCTCAACGCACGAAAAGGCATACTACTTCGCACAGTCTATTCGGAAATTGAGGTGGGGGGGGGGAGCCTACGGGGGGGGGGGGGCGGAGTTTGCGTGAGACAGAAGGGAGGCATTCGCTTATCCGCGGAAAATGTGGGTTAAGCAATCACCTTGGTTTAGCGGGCGGTGGGGGGGGAGGCGTTGTTCAACTGCAGACGAGGAACCGATATGGGTCACTTTTGAGTGGCAGCATTGGGTTGGCGCTGGAGGTTGGAGGTTGCGGTTGCATGTCGAAGGGGAGCAATGGAAGGGTTGGAGCGGGGGGGAAGGAGAATGGTGTGGGAATGCCGGACACACTGAGGGCAAAGCTGGTCGGTTAAAGGGGGACCAAAAGATTTTTTAATTGTAATTTTTTGTAAGTTAATAGTAGTTTTTTTAAGGTTTCTGACACATGACATCATATAACCCTTATTTATCACTTGCTCGTTTTATTATTAAGGGTAATCTACCGGTCAAGGTAGGTTTTGGATGGACACAATTTCCAAATTAATATCCTAAAAAAACACAATCCGAAATCCAACATTTCAATAAGCCCCTCGTCCTCTCCACATAATTCCTCCCTCCCTTAATACTGTCCAACATCCTAATCCTTTTCCTGACCCTTCATCGCTTGCCCAATATTCTCCCCTCTATTACAGTCTTCAACGCTACAATACCAATCAATACCCTTTGCATTCATTTTTTTGCCTCATGATTAGGTGAAAACTTCTTTGCCTAACAATTCTTCTCCTTACGTCCTTACTACTTTGACCGTTTTGGTCCAAAACACTTCCGAGATACGTAAACTGTTCTACCTGCTCTAGTTTTTGCCCTCCTATTTTAATGTTAAGCTTGGCCTTTTTATTTCTAGAAAATCGCCTAACCTATGTTTTATTAATATTGATTCTCATCCCATACCTGTTGCACTGAATTTCCAATTCACGCAGCAATGCTTGCAGCCTCTTGGCTGACTGACAAACTAAAGCTTGGTCATCAGCGAACCTAACTGATTTTACGAATTCCCCGCCCACTTTCATTCCTACCTCCAGTTCTTCCCATGCCTCTTTAATCATTTCCTCTGCATACAGGTTGAACAGCAACGGTGATAATGGGCAACCCTGCCGTACACCTCTTCCTAAAACTGCCCATCCGGACTCCCCGTTTCCCACCCGCACCTGAGCAGTCTGAGACATTTACAGGTTGCAGATTAGCCTCCTTTCCCTCCAATCTATTCCTATTTTCTTCAATATACTCATTACTTTTTCCCAATTCACTCTTTCAAACGCCTTTTCGAAATCTACGAAACAGGGAAATACCTCCCGGTTGTGTTCTACATTTCTCTCGATTAATAATCTCATTACTGCAATGGCATCACGCGTACCTCTCCCCTTCCTAAATCCAAACTGATCATCCCCTAAGTAATCATTTTCCCTGCTCTCCATCCTTTTGTTTATTCTTATGATGCAACCTTTACCTTTTGTGGAATAGAAACTAATGCTCATCTCAGAAAGCTTTCCGATCAGATTCCTTTCTCTTTAAAGCTTCAGAATTTTATTTGAAATTCTTATTTTTTTGCGGATTTTTCTTTTCTCTCTTACGACAAAATTAATCAAGGATTGAGTTTAAATTTTCCCATCAGGTATACACTCACTATTTATTCAATGTATAGGCATATTCAATTTTAAATATGCGCCCCGGGTTCGGATTACCAATGATTTTTTTTAATGAAGTTTAAAATGGAAAAACGAAAATTTCTCGGATATAAAAATATTAATTCTCTCATTTAAATAAATAATATTGGGTTTTAATAAAAAACCATGGAGTTTTTATGAATATTCAGCTAATATATTAGCATATTTTATTTTGTGAAAGTTAGAAAGGTAGACAAAATTGTATTACAGCGTGAAAGATTTACGATTTTCATTTATTTGCTCGATGTTGTTCTCCATGGAAACACATATTTTTCTGCAGCGAATTAAACCGTATTGAAATAAGATTTTGAAATGAACTCTTCGCCACCAATGGCTCCAGCGAAAAAGACACAACGGATTCTGAAATAGAACAGCATTGCACACCAAATGGTATCAGTTTCGTGGCTCTATCATTAATGTGTGGGTTGGACGAACAAGGCATTTTTTAAAGAACCTACATTGAGACAGTCGATTAAATTTCTAGAATTCAGTATGAAAAGAGTGCTTCGACGCCCAGGGATCATAATTAGGTAATAGTCTAATAACTTAGTTACATAGTCTAATAATACGACGCATAGTCGTTGAAACTCGATGTTCAATGTTACAATAAATAAGTACAAAGGTTGAGCTCCATTTATGGCTAGAATTCAGAAAAAAAACTCAATTTTTCGAAAGCAAACATTTTGTGAAAATTGACTGCGCGTCTACTACAGGATGACCACGGAAAACGCAATATTTATGTGGTAGAAAACGCAATATATAAGTGGTGGTTCTCAGGGGCCTAAAAAAATCGAAAACCACAGAATAATCACCTTATTTATAGACAAAAGGCTTTGATGTAATTTTTAAAAATCGTTTTGATGTGTTCTTGAGATTTTATAAACTTTGGCCGCTAAGGAAGGAGGTTTTGATTTCATTTAAAATTATTATGCGAAACTTTCGTAAATAATTAATCCTACTTGAAATCATAATTAATTTTCCTGAAGCCCTTTTAAATGATCATATACTAGTCAAATATTTCTAGTTGATGCGTTTGCGGTCATTCCGATGCGAAGTCTTTAATTCTCCTTCCGTGGATTTGGAAAAATATTTTAATTTATCTTTTATTTATTTATATTCCCCGCAAGCCACCGGTAGGGTGTGTGGCAGGGGGGTGAATACACATCAGAATTATTTTACCCAAACATGGCCATACCGCTGTCGAACAATGTTATATTGATACCTTATCATTCGTGGAAAAAATGACATCGAATCCATTATACATTTAATATCTCTAATTTTATTGACATGATCTCTCCTACGGTAGTACGATGGGGGTAATAATAAAATTTTCAACATCACTGCTAAAGAGACGCCCTTCTAATTTATGAAAGAGCTTCAATCTATAATTTAACCTTCGCTCCATTGAATAATTCCCAGCCTAGGTCCTCTAATATTATGGATAGGCTACCAAGTTTATCATAACAACGTTTTACAATTGTAGCTTCTCTATGCTACACGCGATCTAATATGACAATTAATCCAACTTCATGGGGATCGCATATATTTCAAGCTTATTCTAATTGAGGCCTAACCAGCGACAGATGATATTTCTCTTTGACTTTTTCATCACATTTACCCAGTACCCTTTCTAATAAATCCTAATCTTTTGTTAGTTTGTTCACATATTCCCACAAAGTGTTTCAAAAAGGAGAGATCGTGAGTGAAGGTAACGCCCTAGGTATTTACTTGATCTACATATTTCACTTCTGTGTTCCCGATACAGTGGGCGTAATGGTGGGAATTGCTCTTTTTCCAAAAATTGATGACTACGCACTTTTTTAAGTTAAATTCTAATCGTCAAGTGTCGCACCAGCGTTGTATAGCATTAAGGTCATCTGACAAAGCTGCTGTGTCCTCAGGATCACGGATATCACGGTAAACCACTGCATCGTCGGCAAATAAACGTATCTTAGTAGTGACTACGGAGTCAATGTCACCAACGTACAGTAGGAATGAAAAAGGAAGGGAAATGAACAAATAGCGCAAGTTGTGCCTGGCAGGATCTATCTACCTTTTCGGAAACAATGCCAATTTTTTATTATTAACTCCTGAATATCGAGGTATCTCACGGTTGAACTAGCATGTTCCATAAACTTGCACGAAATTGATGTGAGGGAAATAGGTCTGTAATTGCTCGGTTCCTTTATGTCTCCGTTTTTAAATAATTGGTGTTACGTTAGCCGTTTTCCAATCTTTGGGAAACTCTTGTGATCTACCAGCGACTTCTTAAATATTATTTCTAGATGCGGTGCAATTTCCGAAGCTAGATCCTCAAATATACGAGCCGGTATTTCATTGGGCCCGGAGAGTTTATTAGGGCTTAATATTTTCCAGCAAACGTTCTATTCCATTATATGAGATTTTAATTTTGGGAATCGGTTGACCGGTACGATTTATGAAGCTATTCTGTGAGATATTAGTCAAGAAACACCGAGAAAGAAGAAATTTAATAAGTTAATCTTTGCCAAACTGCTGGTTACTCTTTCGTCTTTATCATTTTTTGAGTAAAATCGACAGTTGACTTATTTCCACGAACTTCTCAGACGTATGACCAAAAGGCTTATCGATTCTCTTTCAAATTTTCCGCTAACATTTTCCTTTTGAATTCGCTTTAACGCTTTCCGAAATTCATTCTTGGCATTCGCACTGGAAATCTTCTAATCATTAGAGATCTCATTATTTTTGTCGCTTGAGATATTTTATACATTTAAGTAAACGAAAACCTTTCTCAGAAATTAAGTAGACTTTTTCGACACTTCGTGCTTCGTTGCTTGGCTTAAAAAACACACACACACATAATCAACCACGTTAAAAACTCGAAAATTAATATTTCTTGTCACTCCTTCCATTTGCATATAGTAGTTTTTCCACTTTTTTAATCGCATGTCCCTCTGGAAAGAAACAGAAGTACGATATTTTCAAGGAATTCCGGTCTTAATTTTTGCTAATTGGTTCGCACGAAGTTCACTCGAATTGAAAACACCATTTTGTGAATGGTAAAACCCGGTTAAAATAAAAAAAATAATTCTCACATTTGACTACGTCCAATTCAATCCTTCAGATGATTATCACGAGTTCTAAAACTGTGACTGTTTATCGAGTAACAACAATGAATTTAAACAATGAAAATATTCAAATCGATCGTAATAACGAATTTTCAAATACAAGTACTATTGTTTCGCATCGGGGAAATTTTCCACGGCCATATCATGGAAGCACGAAATAATACTCGTTACCTATCTTCATTTTTCTTCGCCTTTTTTTGCAATTGAAATTCCACCTATGATAAAGAAGATTTTCTTGGGAAAGTATACTTTTGGAAACAGGATTTTTGGGTCAGTACGACGTCGATAAGACGTCTTGAAGATGGATCAAATGTTGGATGGATGGCTATTTCCCTTATGTGTTTCACCCAGGGGAGATCGTGAGTGAGGGTAACTCCTAGGTATTGAGCCTACACATTCCATTTCGTTGTTCCCAATGCAGTCGACGATCGGGCGGTAATTGCTCTTTTTCCAAAAATCTATGACTACGCACTTTTTTAAGTTTAATTCTTATCACCAAATGTCGTACCAGCGTTAAAGCCATCTGATAAAGCTACTGTGTCCTCAGGATTACGGATATTACTTCTGCATCGTTGGCGAATAAGCGTATCATACTAGTGACTACGGAGTCTATGTAGTTAACCCAAATTAGGAATAAAAGAGGTCCGATAACACTTCTATGAGGAACACCTGAAGTGACTTCGGCTGCGTTTTAACTAACCTTATCTATCACTGCTCTTTGAACCCGATCATTCAAAAAGTCTTTAATCCAACCCAGGATATTTATATCAATGCCATATGATTCTAACTTTGCGAGTAATTAACAATGAGGTACTTAGTCGAAGGTTTTCTTAAATCTAGAAAAAACGTGTCCCCTGGGTAAGGTAGGTTTTTGGATGGACACAACTACAAAATAAATATTTTATTACTCCTAACGGAACAAAAAATCCAGCAACCTACTCTTCATTAGGTCCGTCTTCATCTCTTAGGACTTCCTTCCTCTCTTCATCCCGTCCGAAATCCCTAACCTGTTCGTTCCCTTTCCTCATTTGCCGCCGTACTGACTTTTCAATTCGCTCAGCGGAGTTTGCAACCAAAAGACAAAATATAGCTTGGTCATCTAAAAACCTGTGATTTTATGAATTACCTAGCGACTTTAATTCCTATCTCCAGTTCTTCCGACGCCTCTTTAAATATGTCTTCCAAGTACATCCTGTATGCGTTGAACAGTACAGGTTATAATGAGCAACCCTGCCTTAGACCTCTTCCTAATATTACCTATCCGGACTCTCCGTTCCACAGTCGCACATGAGCAGTCTGAGACATAAACAGGTTGCGGATTGGCCTCCTTTCCCTATAATATATTCCTACTTTCTGCCCAATACTCATTAGTTTTTCCCAATTCACTCTATCAAACGCTTTTTCGAAATCTACGAAACAGGCAAATACTTCCTGATTGTATTCTATATTCCTCTCGATTAGTGATCTCATTACTGTAATGGCATCACGTATACGCATGCCTCTCCCCTTCCTGAACCCAAACTGATCATCCCCTATGTAAACATTAGCACCGCTCTCCGCACAAGGTTTATTGATGACCATGAGAACCATCACTTAAGCTGTGTGTGAAATCAGACATACTATCTATAGTGAGTGTGTGTGTATGTACGAGTATACTATATACTCGTATATACAGTATATGTATATAAAAATACATATGTATATATATAATTGTATACATATATTTTTTATGTACATATAAAAAATATGTGTGTGTATATATATATATATATATATATATATATATATATATATATATATATATATATATATATATATATATATATATATATTTATTAGGTAATCTGCCGGTTAAGGTAGGTTTTTGGATGAACAATGCTACTAAATAAATATTTTGTCACTCCTAACAAAACAACATCCAGCATCCTACTCTCTATCAGGTCCCTCTTCAGCTCTGAGTACTTTCTTCCTCCCTTCATCCCGTCCAACATTCCTATCCTGTTCCTTCCCTTTACTCGTTTGCCTAACATTCTCCCCTCTATTACGGTCTTCAGCATCCCATTGCCGATCAATACGCCCTTTATCCATTTTTCCTGCCTCAATAGGAGTTCTCCCAACAAACCCCGGGGAGTAAATATGAAAATAATATAACTTAGAATCTTTTTATATATGTTTCAAAGTTTTCATTTGACTCTCCCAATTAGATACGAGTATTTGGCAATGCCATTTTCACTATCGTTCATTTTCAATTAATTGTTTTTTGAGCAACATTAATACTATTTCCAAAACAATGAACGCGAATGGACCAGTGAGAACAATTCCAAGATTTGGCCAACACACAAGTGATGCATCACAAACGATGAAAATTTACCAACGCTCGAATAACGGCCATATTCGCAATAAGTTAAGCAAACAATGGTAAGTTTGATGCCAAAATATTTACATAGCAACGGTAGAAATTGAGGGAACGCGATAAACTTCCTGGATTTAACATATTTGGACTGGTATTCGGTAAGTTTTTACGAAAAAATCGATGCATTTTAGTCATGAGGACTCGCTGATTGAATGACGCCTGACTGATTTTCAGGACGCTTGGTCTTGACTATTATTTTATTTAGATTTTTCACCGTAGTTACCTCGTAGGCGGGAACCCAAAATACTTCCTGACAATTTTTGGACCGAACTTTGTTTAAATTTTCCATCTTCAGGGACGAACTTAGCCTTTTCATTTCTCATCCACTTCTGAGTTGAACTGAACCGTGGACAGGCGTAGTGAATGTGTCTCGTCTGCGTTTTCGTCCATAGTTTTCGTGTTGAATTTCGATGGGCGTTAAAATTTACTTCGAAAGTTCACATTGTATCCATTGTTATCTCATCGTGTCGCTGGTAGACTTTTATTGGCACCTAATATGCGATATTTTTATATGCAACCAGGATAGCACCTTACCTTGTAGCTTATGATATCTCATATCCCTGTCTATGCCTGAAAATAATGGTATCAGTGTCGGGTTTGATTTACAGGCATTTTTCAAGAACCTTTCCCTCTCTGACATATCTCAAAGGACGTGATCTTCTCATCACCTTTCTTCTTTTCTTCAGTTTCGTTAACCAAGTCCAAAAGTTCTCAAAGCTACTTAGAGCGTCTGGATACCTCTGCAAGACCTATCGTTGTATTTCCCGCGTCTGCTTCGTTTACCTTCTTCCGAAGATAGGGGCACTGGCATCACAGTTTTACTGTCGCGGACCATGGGGCGTGCGTGCTATGGGAATGAAGTGTTCGCGTGCGTAGTTTGTCTTGAGTCGTAGAGGACTCGTGTGCAACGCCCCATGCGGTCCGAAATAACAGGAGTGAGACCTCGGGACGCGAAGGCTCAATTCTGCCGAAGAGTCATCCAGGTGTAGGCGAGGATACAATTCGGTGAGTACCCCTCTCACATATACATAAATACATACAAATATAAAAACATATATATATATGTATTATATATATATGTATTTTATATATATATATATATATATATATATATGTACACACACACATACCAACACACGAAGGTGGTCTTGAAAGTTTCCGACCTAGAAAAGTTGAGAAAAAATGTCTTGTATCTTTGTTAGGTCGGAAACTTTTCAGACCACCCATATATATATATATATATATATATATATATATATATATATATATATATATATATATATATATATATATATATATATATATGCGTGCGTGTGTATTATATATATATATATATAATACACACGCACATATATAGTTGATAGTCACTTCGCCACTTATAAGTAGTTGATTTTTCGAAATTCGTAGTGGTAGTAGTAGCTTTGGGTGAGGCGACCGACAGCCGAGGTAATTTGCGCCATTTGGAATAGATGGGAAAGATATGAGAGTGGAGAGAAACCCGGCGTACATTATTCTACTCTTATCAAAGGCCGCCAATGGGTCCACAGCCTAACGTCCCACGGCAGACTCACTTAAAGTGCTCTTCCCGAAGCATCTCAAGAAGTGACCGGGATATTAAAAAAGATATACCGTGTACAGCATTTGAACCTGTGCCCTCGCGGTGGGAACCATTGCGAGGGTACGCTAGCCATTGCACCGTCACGATCTCATTGCTTTTCACGGAAACATTTCAAATTATTGAAGTTAAAATTTATGAACTATCCCAAGGTCGCGTTCGGGAGATGGCATTTTCGTCGCATACGTAAGTCTGAAGGTTAAGCAGAAACTCTGTGACGTTATGTCATTTCCATTCTAGTTGCTACTTAATTTGTGGTTGAATGGGTCCGAAGGTGTGTGACTTGCAAATCCTTTAATGGCTACGACAATGCAATTTTAAGTAAAATGCTACCTTCCAAGTAATAATCAAATGCCGCAAAATTTAGCAGAGGTTTTCTGTCGGGAAAGTGATTTCGGTCTGAGCTCCGATGCGTATTCAGGGGACTTATACATGACCCTGAAGATATAGTATTTTTCAAATGATGCCCTGCAAGGCACCGATGTGGTGTATGGTGGGGGGGCCTTATTGCTAACCAGACACCTTTGACCCAAGACATCTTTCCCTCCTAGCGCCATCGGACAAGGTTATTTTGATCCCCTACAGTTTCTTGGGAAAAATGACATCTTAAATCTATCATTTCTACACTTAATCTCTCAAAGTTTATTCACACAATCTCCCCTACCATAGTTGGAACCCTACGTTGGAACTAATAAATACATTTTCAACATCATTACTAAAGAGATGTCCTTACAATTTATACAAGAGATTTAATTCATAATTTAACCTTCTTTCAGTGAGTTACTTCCAATCTAACTCCTCTGATAGTTTTCATATGCTACTCAATTTGTCATAACAACGTTTTACAAATCTAGTTCCTCTACGCTTCACGCGATCTAATTCGGCAATCAAACCAACTTCATTAAGATCCCATATACTATTAGCATATTCTAAATGAGGTATAACAAGCGAAAGATAATATTTCCCTTTAATATTTTTGTCACATTTCCCCAAAATTCTTCTAATTAATCCTTTTTTTGATTAGCTTGTCCTCATATTCCCCGTATGTGTTTCATCCTGGAGAGGTTGTTGAGTGAGGGTTAGCCCTAGTATTAAATTGAGTCTACATTTTCCATTTCGGTATTCCTTATGAAGAAGGAGTTTGGAAGGGAATTGCTCCTTTTCCAAAAAATCATCACTATGCACTTTTTTAAGTTTAATTCTAATTGGCAAGTGTCACACCAGCTCTGTAATAATCTTAATAATTACTTTTATTCATCAAAGAGAAGCACTTGTCGCTATAGATACCGTTAAAAAACATATAAATACATCCATTCATTATTGTGGCGAAGAGATATATAGGCGTGTACGTAGTCTGTACAGTAAATACGCGAACTGGTGCCATCTGGCGGCCATGACGCGCACTATAGCCCCGCCCACTAGCGGTGCTAGTTGCATAAGATCCAGCGAATCGTCGAGCTGTGCGTATGGTGTAAGTTATATCAGTTTCTGTTGTACTTGTTTTTACTGTTTGTCGAAAATGGTAATTGACGAAATCACGGAGCAACGAATCAACATCAAGTTTTTTGGTGAAATAACGGTAAAAGTTATCAGGAAATTACTAAAATTTTGACAGCTATTTACGGTGATAATGCTATGAAGAATACATTCCTTTGCAAGCGGATTAAGCGTTTTAAAGATGGCCGACAAGATGCCACTGATGATGAAAGGCCGGGACGACCTTCAACCACCTGTATTGACGACAACATTGATCGTGTGCGGTCCCTTGTCCTTACCGATCGTCGAAAAACTGTCCGAATGATAGATGATGAACTGAATTTATGAAAATCAACGGTGCACGCTACTTATTATAACCGAACATTTGGGTTGAAACAAAATGTATGCAAAAATCGTTCACATTCAGCATTGATCGTTCGCCAGTTTTTGGCAAAACATTCTATCGCCATCCTTGATCGTCCTCCTTATTCGCATCATATCTCGCCCCCTTGTGATGTCTTTCTTTTCCCAAAATGCAAGAATGAATGTGATGAGGAGACATATCACTGGGAAGATGTGGAAGGCACAATAAAGCAAGAAACGATGAGGAAACTAAAAAGCCTAACTGCCAAGAGGACTTCCAAGGGTGGGTTTAAACAATAGTGGAAAAGAAGAAGATGGAATATATAGCATAGCCTACGAATGGAGAGTATTTTGAAGGGGACAAAATCGATACAGACTAAATTTTGCAAAATAAAATTTTTATGGCCTCAGTTCGCATATTTATTGTACAGACCTCACATTATTATTTCACCATTTAGAAGTCCAGTTCAAAAATTAATTTAACGAATACAAGTGGCTTGAAATTAACCAATCCTCAATGGCATTATGAACCTATTATAGCTAGTCTGTCTAGCAGTATGGGGAAGTTTGTTATACGGGTAGAATTTTAAGGCAAGGTTATCTGACTGGTGGAAAGTTTTTGCACAATCTGCATCGGGTAATGTCTAACATATTTGTTGGCCTTATTCTATTGCTGTGTATATTGCCTTTAAATAAATAGTTATTTACATTATCTTTTGCATGAATTAAACACTGGTAAATATATACGTTATAGAATGTCATCACTCTAAACGTGACAAAGAGTGGAAGACAGTGATCATGATTGCCAGAGCTGGTTATAATCCTAATTGCTTCTTTTTGTAACTCAAGCAGAGTTTCTGTGTCATTTGCCTGCCCCCAAAGCCTTAAACTATAACTTAGATGACTTTGGAGAAAGGCAAAATTGGCAATTCTCAAATACTCCTCAGGAACACAGCTTTTTATGTCTCCTGATTAGGAAGAGATTCTCAGAAAGGTTTTTGGAGATAGTAGTTTTATGGCTTTTCCAGGAAGGGAAGATTATAGCCGATAAAAAACTCTAGGACCCTGACAGATCTTTGAGCTTTATCAGCACTTCTAAGGTCACATTTAAGATATTGTATTTTTTCACAATTTAAAAATAATTAATTATTTTTGAGAGATTTTAATCATTTTATTTTGCTGAGAACCACACACTAGCTTGTTGTTGCACATCCTTCAGTTCTTCATGTGCCTCTTCAGAATTTATACTTTTATATAAAAAGTATTGTCATCAGTAAATAGGATACAATCACCAGGCATGTTACTTGTTAATCTGCATATAGGATACTACAATCATCAGGTATAGTAAGCCATTGATCATTAGCAGAAATAACAGAGGACCAAACGTAGACCCCTGGGGCACACCATTTTTTAATCTAAAGATTTTTGACTAAAAGCCATATAATTCTACCTTCTGTTCATGGCTTTTTTTTTAAAATTGAACGTGATTAATTTTAGTTCAGAGCCCTTAATGCCATAATACTGCAGTTTTAGAATGAGAATTTGGTAGTCTACTCAATGAAATTCTGAGAAGATGTGACCCAATGAGAGAGGTAAGCACAGCACATCTTCAAAAGCACACATTATTAATTTTAAGACATATGGATTCAACAGCTTTCTCTGTAGAAATTCCAGATTTAAAGCAAAATTGTGAGAAACTGATTAAGTTTTTTCTTTCTACGTACGTACAAAGAATATTGTCTGAGAAACTCGTGAAGAAGTTATTAAATTTAGAGGGATATATTGTGATATCTTTTGTTACATTAGTTGAAGGAACTATTCTCCTTAGGATGGACCAGGCAGCTTTACATTTATATTTGGAGCTGTCAATAAATATATTTCTCCATTGGCATTGCATTTAGCCAATATTAGCTTCTTATGATATTCTCTTTTGAGCTCATTGTACATTTTGAGCTTAGCATCAGTTGGAATTCTTTTGGACATCATAATAGTTTCACAGCAGATTTTCTCTTAACTGCACAAGTTCAGATGTAAACCAGTTGTTATTTTTATAAATTCATTTGGCTTAAGTTTCATTAATTTTTAGTGAGAATGCTTGATTGAATATTAAAATGAATGTTTCCAAGGACTTGATAAAGTTCTAATAATAATTATGATAATAATTGGGCCTGTTCGAGCAGAATTGGGCAATTTATTGTTTCAATTTCAGTTTTTTTTGGGGTGCCTTATGTTTAAACCCCCAATACAATTTTGTTTATTTTACAAAATACAAAATATGAGTTACATGCCATTCCTTTCCGTTACTCTCCCCGTTCTTACTTTATCTTTTGTTGATAAATCTTTCCAATATTTTCCTTAATCGGTCCCTCGTGTAAATATTTCCCAATTTATTGGACGTTATGCAAATATCCAAGGATAGCCTCCAGTTTGTGTCTTTCCTCGGCATAAATTGGACAATAAAGGACTCTCTCTATGTATTGCCTTATCTTCCTCCATCATGCATTCAAACATCCCCTCCTTTTTTTCCCCATTTTCTTAAGGTATGAGTTCTGTAGGCCATTATCTTACACCCATTCTAAGTACACCCATGTAAGGATACCCATTCTACTAATTCGGCAAGAAGATGTTTGAAATTTGCCATACAGTTTGGACTAATTGGTCCTGTAATTGTAGTTTTTTTTACAGTTGAACTGAACTGAAGGAACATCCAACACACTAAAGGCAAGGGAATTTTTTCTTGATTGCCTTAGTCTTCTCGGGATTCAATTTTTTAAATACCCCAAATTAGCTAAGCATGGTACTAGAATGAAAAACTGGTGTTTCTTTTCATATAAACTTATTTATTTGGATTTTTTGACATAATTAATGATAAATTTATTGATAAACCATAATTTAAACTCTATAATTTTTCATGATATTTTTGGAATCATTCACCAACATGAAGACCTGGTTTACATTCACACGTCTCACAGATATATATCGTCTCTCTTCTTCCTCCTTTGATTTTTCGGTCAGAGCAAACCGCAAAATCTTTATGTTTTTTGTTAGGGTGAGGTGTGATTATGTGGAGTTTTCCATCTAAACGTTGCTCTATGTTTGTGGATGATAATCTAACCCTAGAAGTTTGTGTACCATCTCGGAATTCTCCAACGAGATCGTGTACTTGTTTCCTAACATTTCATTTCACAACTCACTTTTGTCACTATTATATTAGTTAATAAACTTGTCAGTTTCGATCTAAAATTCTTCGTCACTGCTTTCTAATTCTTTGGTATACTTATCCATCGTGAGGAGGGGAAAATTGTTCAGAATGAGCAACTACTAGCTGGCAAAGCATTCGTCCAACTAAAGGGAAAGCATCTGTTGTAAGAGAACCCTCTGTCATCAGAGAAAACACCTGTGTTATGCTTCTAGAAACGTAAGTAAACCTCGGAGACTAAGATAAGGAAGGTTTTTTTACCACAGAAGGATGATGCAACGTCAAAAAACCACGACAAAGGAAAAGTGCTAGGGTTCGAGTTACTATGTATCAATGACTCATGTGTTGGACACTCCTCAAACAATGATGATGCAACCTCAAAAAAGCATGACTCCAGGAAAAGGCCTAAGGTTCTTGTTTTACTATGAATATATTAGATCATATCTTGGACCCTCCTACTCAAGATTCCTGACCATGCAATAGATAGAAAAAGAGCAGGCAGAATGTTTGATGAGACAGCGGACCCAAGGGAGAAAAGGAAAATAAAGAGTCCAAACTAGAAAGCAATGAACTAAGGATCAGCTGACTGAGGTAACTTTACATTCTGGCGATCTTTTTTCAGACACCTATAATCTCTAAAAGACATTGCTTTACATTTAGCTGACTTCCAAGTAATGAAAGGCAAACAATACAAATGAAAAAGAACTTACAACACAGTAAATAGATTACAAAAAACATCTGCGTAGGTGGTGGCATCCTTTGGGAGACTGCATTTATGTCGACGACGACATCATGGGTCGATAATATTCATTTATAAAACAAGCCATGCTATTAATTAAGCTTTAACTTTCCTTTTCCTTTCATGCAGATGATTACAAGAAAAGTTATTGCAAAAATAGACAAAAATCCCAATTCCCCTCGTGGTGAAACTCCGTGTCGAGTGTGGTTCGACATACAAGCTGCTGCCGTTGCTAACCGTGTTGGGTCACACTCGACATCCGGGTGCAAAAGGTTAAAGTCCCTGAGTAAAATATCAAGTTGAGTGCTGTACCTTGAATCACTTGTCATATTAATGCTTAATCCATATGTTAGCATTATACTATTGAAGAAAGACCTCCTCTAGTTGATTACAGAAGATACTAAAATCATCCATTTAGGTCATCTGCTAAAGCTGCTGTGTCCTCAAGATTACAGATATCTCCATAAACCACCGCATCGTTGGCAAATACACATATCTTACAATTAACCACTGAGTTAATGTAAAGTAGGAGAAAAAGATGTCTGGTAACACTTCCCCGGGGAACACCTGAAGTGACTTCTACTGCATAGAGCTAATACCATCTATGACTGCTCTTTTCAGCTGAACATCCAAAAAGTCTTTATATTCTGAATATTTACTCTTTTCCTGTAATTAGTGAGATCACACAAGGTAATAATTTTCTTTGCAGAAATCAATTCAATATAAAAATACAGGGACAGAAGTCTAAGCAGTATTTTTTTCAACCTTAAAAAAAGAGATTTGGGGATAAACAATCCCCAACCAGTAATAAAATTTCATAACAGGGTCCATTTTGAATTATCTGTTTTGTTTTGCCCACCATTTTTTTCCACGCAAGAAAAAGATCTACACGCAAATACCAAAATTATGATGGCACAGGAGTTTTATAAGAAGGAGACATACTCATTGCATCTCATCCTCTCTTTCTTAATTTGTTCTTTTCTTTATGATGTTTGAGGTGTGTCTTACTGTATACTTTTCACAAAATGATCAGGTTCAAGAGTCTTGTTGCAAGCATTCCTTCCTGGCCTAGTGATTTACATGCTGTCTTCCGATGAGATATGACTTGTCCACTTTGCTAAGTACCTCTCAACCATACATTTTTTATATGGAGTGGAATGTGCTTTGTTATTTGTGTGCTATTAGCCGCTGACAAGAATATATGACCCAGATTCATTTCTTAATAAAAATTAGGTTCATACATTGCAAATGTTGACAATAACATGAGTCGATACACCATATTGTATGGTGTACGGATTGCGTTGTTTATGAATTCTAATTGAACAAATATGTTGTGTTTAAGTTAGTCAAAGAGGTTTTTGCAGTCTAAATGTTAATGTTTTACCTTAGTCAACACTTGGAAAATTGGTAATAGCATATTATTAAGTGTCAAGATATGATGTAACTCCTTCCTGATAACAGTAAACGTTAGTTTTGGCTAATATATCAATTTAAACATTATTCAAAAAAAGCCATATCAAAAGTTGTTTATAATAGTTGAGTCTAAGAGCTCTCTCAAACCTAGGCACAAAGTCATAAGAAAGAATTCAGGTCAGTATGGTATGCTACTCTTCCATGGGCCATCTGTGGTTTTCTACCATCATCAGCGGCTGGAAAATTGGACGAAATGGATTATAAATGGGCATGTCCAAAGTCATCTCTCTAGGACTGACTTGATCAGCTGTCAAAATAATTTTTCCACCCGAAAATGATGAATAAATAAATTGAATAATGGTTAATGTATTGTTGAGAGGTTCAAGAGATTCCTTTATTTCTCTTAGCGGTCTTAAAAAAGTATAAAAAAATTTGGACTCATTAACACATTTCGTCTATCTCAATTCAGATGCAATTGAAGAAATGAAAGAAGAAGAATAGAAATCAGTCCAAGGCTCCAGACTGCATTGCAACCTGAAAAAAAAGAGAGAGAAACAGATATAAGAAATAAAGTGCATTTCAATTATGTCTGCATAAAATGTAGTAACATTAATTTAATTTAGGTACTTTGACAACTGAGGTCATTTGCATCTTACTGGGTCTTTATTGAACAAAATGAATTACATGAAAATGTGTAGCATACTGATACACTAAATGAAGTGAACAGTAACTACGGTCGTATGAATATAATGGGAAGAGTGTTGAACCCCAGGTGTACTCTTATAAAAGGGCAAAGGATGGGTGGGACCCTGGCACAGAGCGAAACCTCTCGAAAGCCCTGACAAAGTTTGAGTGCTTGAGACTAGCAAGAATCAATGCTGTATAGTATATCCAAGCTAAGAGAGTGCGTGATCTATTTGCATTTTTTCCATTTCATTGTTCTAACCATTTGCCTTATCTATTTATTTCAATTATTTTTAGTATTTTTATCAAATTTATTTTATTATTACTTTTATTTTCAGTAATTTTTTATATATTTTTTTATATTCTGCGTATATCTTCTCTAATTTCCCTCACCCATCCTTTGCCCATTTATAAGAGTACAGCTGGAGTTGACTCTTCCAATTATACTTATATACACTAGTATACTGATTCCTTTGATAATGTCTCATTTACGTCAATGTTTTATGACTTAATCTATGGTTAAATGTATTACACCAGCTGAAATAGTTCAGCTTTTGCTAAAAAAATTACCCTGGATATAGATTCAGGGTTATCACCAAAGGTAATATTATAGTCTTCCCCAATGTTTAGGTGTTTGCATATGATCTTGCTCCCTTCCAACAAATCTGACAGCAGAAGGACAGAATATTCAGAAGAAGAAGACCGAATTAGTTAGAATAGGAACTTGGAATGTTAGGATAATGTTGAGGACTGGAAAATTAGAGAATATAAAGCCAGACATGGAGAGAGGAAATATAGACATTTAAATCTATGGCAGGTGAGATGGAAGGATAGCAGGGATTACTGGAGTGATAGTTATAGAGTAATATACAGTGGAGGGGACAAGAACTAACAAGGGATTGCCATAATATTGAATAAAAAGGTAGGCAGAAGGGTAGTGAACATAGTGCAAGCAGCAGACAGAAAATCACCAGTAGAGATAAAAGCAGAACTGATGAACTTGGTCATTGGTCAGGTATACATGCCACCAAGCAATCATAAGGAAGAAGAAGTCAATTACAGAACAAAATGTTCCATTTCCCATGCAGCTAAAGTTGTTCTCAGAATCATCAACAAAATAGAGAGTAGGGAAAATGATTACTTAGGGGATGGTCAGTTTGGGTTTAGGAAGGAGAGAGGTATGTCCGCTGCCATTGCAGTGATGAGATTACTAATTGAAAGGAATATGGAATACAATCAGGACATATGTGCCTCTTTGGTAGATATTGAAAAGTCATTTGATAAAGTAACTTGGAAAAAACTAATGATTATGTTGTAGAAAATAGGAATAGATTGGAGGGAAAGGAGGCTAATCCGCAACCTGTACATGTCTCAGACTGCTCAGCTGTGGGTGGGGAACGGGGAGTCCAGATGGGCAGTGTTAGGAAGAGGTGTAAAGCAGGGTTGCCCATTGCTGTTCAACCTGTATGCAGAGGAAATGATTAAAGAGGCATGGGAAGAACTGGAGGTAGGAATGAAAGTGAGCGGGGAATTCGTAAAATCAGTTAGGTTTCCTGATGACCAAGCTTCAGTTTGTCAGTCAGCCAAGGGGTTGCAAGCATTGCTTAGTGAATTGGAAATTCAGACCGACAGGTATGGGATGAGAATCAATATTAATAAAACAAAGGTTATGCGATTTTCTAGACAGAAAAAGGCATAGCTTAACATTAAAATAGGAGGGCAAAAACTAGAGCAGGTAGAACAGTTCACGTATCTCAGAAGTGTTTTGGACCAACACGGTCAAAATAGTTGGGACAAAAGGAGAAGAATTGCGCTAGGCAAAGAGGCTTTTACAAGGAGGAGGGAGTTGATGACGGGGACTTTGAGTAAGGATGTTAAGAAAAGACTCGTAGAAACTTTAATTTGGAGCGTAGCTATCTACGGCGCGGAAACGTGGTCATTGAAGCAGGAGGATAGACGTAGACTGGAGGCTTTTGAAATGTGGGTGTGGAGAAGAATGGAGAAGGTGAAATGGACAGAGAAGAAAGCAAATGAGGAAGTACTTGGTATGGTGGGTGAAGAGAGGGGTTTGTTGGGAGAAATCCTATGGAGGCAGGAAAAGTGGATGAAGAGCGTGTTGATCGGCAGTGGGATGTTGAAGACTGTAATAGAGGGGAGAATGTTGGGCAAACGAGGAAAGGGAAGGAACAGGATAGGGATGTTGGACGGGATGAAGGGAGGAAAAAAGTACTAAGATATGAAGAGGGACCTGATGTAGAGTAGGATGCTGGATTTTGTGTTTTGTTAGGAGTCACAAAATGTTTTATTTAGTAGCTGTGACCATCCAAAAACCTACCTTAACCGGCAGATTACCTAATAATATATATATATATATATATATATATATATATATATATATACACATATATATATATATATATATATATATATATATATATATATATATATATATATATATATATATATATATATATATATATATATAATGTATCTCGAATTTGAATGAAGGTAAAAAGATGAAGACAAAAATTTATGCATATATATTGTAACCCTCCCCCTAGTCTCTGAAAACTGTATACACGTACGTATATGGTAGTTGGTATTCAACAATTGTATGGCTTTCACCAAATTAGCATTAGTGTTCAACCTCCTTACCATTGCATTCCGTTCTTATGTCATTTTCATGGTAAGGGTGTTTGCACTGGCATATCCCACCACTGCATTCTATTCTGTCAGCATTTGGTAACAGCAAGCATTCATCACTGTGTTGACAGGTTTCACCAAGGTCTGGAATGACACAAATACTTGAGCCAATCTTTGATGAAATATCTTATAGATATATATGTATATGTAAGACCACTGCTCACAATGAGTTCTCTCCTACTAATCTACATTTACAAGACAATTAAGTTTATGGATTAAATAAAATTAGGAATATCTTTACCCTTTAACCACAGTGTATGGTGAGTTATAGTTTTGATTTTATTCTTAGGTACTATAGAACACAAATATATAGGAAAGAGAACATGTAAAAGGACACCATATATTTCAGAAAGTTTAAAGCCTTCTCTGAGACCTTTAGGTCAGACTGGAAGGTTGCATATGCAGGGAATGTGAGTGTTGGGATGGGAGAGACGCAGGTTATTGTGGGAAGGGATCTATTGGTGAGGTTTTAGCATGGGAATTCCAAAAGATCCTAATGCTTATACATCTGTGGATTCATGAGCTCTCACCAATATTTTGCTTCCTGAATCAATACAGATTTTGGGATGGTTAGGGAGAGACACTTATCAAAGGAAAGGTTGTGGGAATTTGTGTGTGAAGGGATAGGAAGAGAAGAGAGTGAGGTTTAATTACAGGAGTAACGTTGATTGTTTATGTGGTTGGACAAGGGTATAATGCATTCGCCTGTGTAAAATGAAAAGCAATGATTGCATGTCAAAAGAAGTCCCAAGAAGTTATCTGTAAATATTACATTTAATTGAGGATATTAACTATTATCCTTAGGTAAACCTGAGTTCAATGTATTTATATTGAGAATTTTTAAGCACTATTGTAGCCTCCTTACTTTTCTCGCTTTGAACATAAAGGGACAATGTTATAGGATACAGCATACACATAGGGAAATAGGGCATTTTAAAGTATTCGATTGAAATTAAGATATATATATATATATATATATATATATATATATATATATATATATATATATATATATACACATTCAAACACAGAATCCCACCAAACGGCGAACAAATACTCATTTATATAGAAACAGATATAAGGGAAAGGGATAGGAACACACATAAAGGACAAACACAGGAGAAATGGGGAAGGCGGAATCAGGCAGATCATGAGTGAAAAAATATTTCCTAGATCGGGATGTTCCGGATGACCGGGATGTGATAAAATGTTCCTATCCCTTTTCGTTATATCTGTTTCCATATAAATGAGTATATATATATGTATATGTGTGTGTGATATATATATATATATATATATATATATATATATATATATATATATATATATATATATATATGTATATATATATGTATATGTGTGTGTATATATATATGTATATGTGTGTGTGTATATATATGTATATATATATATATATATATATATATATATGTATATATATATGTATATGTGTGTGTATATATATATGTATATGTGTGTGTGTATATATATATATATATATATATATATATATATATATATATATACACACACACATATACATATATATATACACACACATATACATATATATATACATATATATATATATATATATATATATATATATATATATATATATATATATATATATATATATATATATATACACACACACATACGCGGTTACCCAGAAAAGTTGCTACGAAATAAAATCCACCGTTCCACCCGACCACACACACCACACAATAACAAGCCCACATCTGACGCAGGACTCAACCTTTGCACCACCTATTACCCCGGATCACACAGACTGAAAACCCTCCTTAAAGAACTGTTTCCAATTTTACATGACAATGACGCGACCTCATCCTTACTACCCCAATGCCCATCTATCGCATACAGACGACCCGCCAATCTCAAAAACCTTCTGAGATCCACCAACCCTTTGGCGCCCCCCCGTGACAAATTTCCCAATATTTCCCCAACTTGCAACCGCCCCCGATGTTAAACCTGTCCTCTTATTATGCCTACTCCCCTCTCCCTACGTCCCCTCATAGCCCCCCCACCTCGTTCCCACGCTAATTGCCTCTCAAAAAATATTATTTATCTTTTATCATGCAAACACTGCACTTCCTTCTACATAGGTGAATGCATTACCCCCTTATCCATCCGAATGAATAATCACCGGTACTCCTGTAATTCTGCCTCACTCTCATCTCTTCCTATCCCTTCACACGCCAATTCCCACAACCTTTCATTCGACCAGTGTTTTTCTCTCAGCATCCTAGAATCCCTACCTGATTCAGCTACCAACATAGAGGTGAGAACTCGTGAATCCGCCTACATTCTATCCTTCCGTTCCTTTAAAATTCCCACCCTTAACCGCCATATTTAATTTTCCTCCCAGCATTCCCTCCACACCTCCCCTCCACACCTCCCCTCCACACCTCCCCTCCACGCCCATAACTCTTTCCCCTCTCCTGATCCATAGCATATTTTCAGTCTCTCTTGAAGAAGGCCCCTGAGAGGGCCGAAAGCTCGAACAATTTACCGTGTAAGTGTTCTTTTATATGTGTCTATTCTTTTCTATTTGTGTTATGTTGTGTCAGCCCATTATTGTGCCGCTCGTATGAGTTTTTCCGGACAATCGTTATATATATATATATATATATATATATATATATATATATATATATATGTATGTATGTATGTATATATATTATATATATAGTGTATATATATATATATATATATATATATATATATATATATATATATATATATATATATATATATATAGTGTATATATATATATATATATATATATATATATATATATATATATATATATATATATATATATATATATATATATATATATATATATATATATATATATATATATATATATATATATATCTCGATTTTACGGAAACACTCACACAAGCAGCACAAAATAGCAACATTTAAAAGGACAATCACATGGTAAATTGTTTGAGCTTTTGGCCTTCTTCGAGTAAGCTTGAAGAAGGCCTCGGAGGATGCCGAAAGCTCAAACAATTTGTGAGTGTCCTTTTAAATGTTGCTATTCTATTTGTATTATATATATATTATTTTTTTCGAGGAAAAACACTTCTAAATGAAGCCAGATTTTATCCTTTTTTTGCATTTAAATATTTATTTGGGACAGTATTGATCCACTGTGTGCATTAAATTATATGTAATGAATTTTGCACTGAGATTGGTAGAGTTATATACTTTCGTTTCATTAGCATTAAAAATAATTGAGTTCAATACTTACGTTTGGTGATCCAGCATGTTCCTTCAGTGAAGTGGTGATTTGTGGTGCACTGGCATTGGCCATTTATGCATTCTGCGCCATTAAAATTTCCACACTGAGCGTTGTTTTCACAATTTCCTTGCCACTCATTTGCGACTGCATAAGGAAAAACAAATTAATGTTTTGTGAAATACAATAATGCTTTGTTTTTGGCAGTTTTATTTAATACAGAACACAAAGTAAGACATCACTGATATTTCTCATGATACACATTATTACAAGTGCTTTATAACAACATTTAATCTTATTTTTCTTCTTTTCAATAAGTTTTTGTCAATGTTTAGGGAGATAAAAATCTTAGGAAAAATTCTCTTAACTGCTTTCCTCAGCTACAGAAAATGTTTAACTTCATTGATGAAAAAAAGGGGTCAAGTAAAAAAAGTTAATAATTTATTACATAAAATATATATATGCATACATAAATATATATATAAATGTATATAAATAAATAAATATATATATATATATATAATATATATATATATATTTATATATATAAATATATATAATATATTATATATATATATATACTATATGTAAAAGAAAGTTGAAAATCTTGTTAGTTACACCGTTATAACTCGAGAATGGCTGAACCGATTTTCATGATGTTTGGTTTTTTCGATACGACTCATTCCAGAATAGCAGAATAACCATTAAAATATCGTATCGTATCGTCGATTTTTAGGATACATGGTTTTTTAGGTTACATTTCACCCCAGAATAGCTGAATAACCATTAAAATATCGTAAATGCATCGTATCGTAATATCGTATCATACAATATGGTATCGTCTCGTCGATTTTAATTTTATTTGGTTGCTTCGATTCATCTATGTCAAAAATAGCAGGATAACCATTTAAATATCGTAGAAGTATCGTCGATTTTTATTTTATTTGGTTTTTTTGGATTCGTTTCCCCAGCCCAGAATAGCCGAATACCCATTTAAGTATCGTAAAGGTATCGTATCGTAACATATCGCGTCGTATCGTCAATTTTAATTATTTTTGTTTTTTTTTGGATTCGTCTTAGCCAAGAATAGCAGAATACCCATAAAAGTATCGTTGTAGTACGTTATCGTAAAATAATTTATCGTATCGTATCGCGTCATCGATGAAATTTCAACGTCGGAAGCAAGTTGACGTGTTTCCTGATCATCCGGATGTGCGATCTGCTGATGCTCTCTGCCATATTTATACAGTTTATCCGAAAAATAAGGAACGCTTCCATTTGCGGTTGTTACTGGTGAATGTTCGAGTGCCAACATCGTTCGAATCACTACGAACTGCTAATTATTAAGTGTGCCCAACATTTCGTGCTGCATGTCAAGAGCTCAATTTGCTTGAAAACGATAACCATTTGGACACGACCATAGCCGAAGCAACTATTTCTGCCTCTACAAGTCAGATACGGATATTATTTGCTATCATTCTTTCTACATGCTTCCCATCCAACCCACCTGACCTGTGGAACCAATAAAAGGCTAACATATCAGAAGACATTTTACATCGAATTCGTGTAAGTTCAAGAAATCTCGATATTGAGGTAAATGAGGAGATGTATAACCAGGTTGATTGAAGACATCTGTTACCTAATGTGCAGCAGTTACTTACACTCCTTACTTATAGTGATCTTGAATATGATCGACATGAATCAGACCAATGAGTTCAAACGAACTAGCCTCTGCTGAAACCCCAACAGAAAGAAGTATATGATAAATTAATGATGGCAATTGATGATGGAAATGGTGGTTTATCTTTCTTGGATGCTCCGGGTGGAACTGGGAAGACATTCCTCATATCATTGCTTTTGGCCACTTTTCGTGCGAGATCGGACATTGCGGTAGCAGTTGTTTCTTCTGGCATAGCGGCCACATTGTTGGAAGGATGTCGTACGGCTCATTCAGCAAAAAAGTTGCCGTTAAACCTACACAATTCTGAACAAGTGACATGTAACATTTCGAAACAGTCCGCAATGGCCAAAATTTTAGTAGCATCTGAAATCATATGGGACGAATGCACGAATTTCCTATTCATCAGGAAGGACTTCCACGGAGTTGTCCCATTGCAGACTTCTCAGGACGAAAATCGGTGAAGTCTATTATTCGGAAATATATTTAGTATTATTGCCATCATAATGTACTTTCAGCCAACACTATACCTTCCAGGCAATTTTTCCCAGCATTGTCTGGAACGTATTCATTCCCGCACTTGCAAATATTATCCTCGCATATAGCATTGAATCCACAAAGTATATTTCTGCTGTCACATTGCTGACCAATATCTGTAACAGAAAAAGAGACAAATTTGAATGATTCTACTGCGATGATTTTATCTAAAATTATCCTTATTGTACAACTATTGGGTAAAGGGTTCGAAATTAGCAAAAAAAACTAATATTTCAGAGTCAATCGATTACAAACTCGATTTTACATTAGTTTTAATACACGCCATTCAGAACGAATTACAGGAAAAAATTGTAGTGAAATCTATTGTCTGTGAGATACCACATCCACTGATTTAGGTTGTATTCTTTTTCTAAACTGCCTGCTTCAGATGGCGCCATTTCAATTGGATTTATAAGGTACATTTTGGAACCCAATAGTTAAAGAAACTATTTAGGTATAACGTTTTTTGATAAAAATATGCACTTTTCAATTAGAAATATCCGTCCGCCTTGTTTTGTTGCTGACCAGAACGAAAAGAAACTATAACTTACAGAAATATATCCTGATGAGTGGCTTGCACGGAGAAAAACTGGAAAAAGTCGGTAAAATTCAAGACAAGACGATCAAACCGCTCTTCGTCGATCTCTAGACATTCTCAAAACACAACTTATCGAATGGTCTTTGAAATGCCATTCAAATTAAAAATGGTTGAGATAATCGTCAGAACTTCTGATGATACGCTCTCGATATTTCAAGTTCAAATGAAGGTTAAAAATAGAAACAATGAAAATGAAATGTTTTAGATTATATTTCTGTTTCAAATTTTGCGTCAGTATAAAGTTTTTGTTCTCTTAGGATATTATTCGTCCCACAATCAAATTATTATGTACTATTTTAGTCAGTAAACTAGCCTATAGACAGTATACGACATAAACACCAAGAACATTATACGCGGAAGAAACCCAAACACACATGCATCCAAGGAATTGGGATTTGTCAATAGTGTGACGTCAAAAACCTCTGTATTATTGGCGAACGACAATTTCGATTCGTTATAGAATAGCCCTCGCAACGTGGCAAGGTAAACTGTCTCCGATTATGGAACCAAATTATTTGCCACCACGAGCCATGAAATAGTATTGTAGTAGGTAAATTAATGCTCTATATTCTCCGAAATCGTTATTATTCGGCAATTCACAGTTGAAGGAAGGGTCGCAAACTGTACAGTACTACGTTTCTTGGCCCAAGAAGAGACAAATCTCCTTAGAATGTACCCCATCTTCACTTCCGCGAGTGTTCTATCTCTCTTCATTGCGGTCAACAATACTATCCTTCTTCGACCCCTTCCTCGTATGACAATCTTCAAAATTGGATCACGGATCAATATGCCACGACAACTTTCTTGCCTCCTCTTAATTTCTCCCAACTATCTCTCTCATACCCTTTCACCATAACCAGCACTTCTTCCGTTCTTTTCCTTCATGTCCATTTCCCATTTCTCATCCTTCTCCAAAACCCATGTTTCAATAGCCTTCAATCTACGCTTATTTTCTTTCTTCAACAGTCATTTACGCAATTCTTCTCCCTATGTCCCTACTACTTGGCCACCTTGATCCAAAAATTTTCCGAGACTGTTCGATGGAACACTTGCTCTAGTTTCTGCCCTCCTATTTTGATGCTAACCTAAGCTTTTCTCTTTCAGGTTAATTGCATACTTTTATTTACATTTATTCTCATTCCATAACCATCCCACTGCCTTTTCAATTCGCTCAAACGAGTTTGAAACCCATTGGTTGACTGACAAAATATAGCTTGGTCATCGACATACCTGTGATTTTATGAATTACCAATCGACTTTAATTCATATCTCCAGTTTTACCCATGCCTCTTTACCTATTTCTTCCAAATACATCCTGTGTGCATTGAACAGTACAGGTTATAATGGGCAACCCTGCCTTACACCTCTTCCTAATATTACCTATCCTGACTCCCTGTTCCTCACTCGTACCTGAGCAGTCTGAGCCATGTACAGGTTGCGGATTAGCCTCCTTTCCCTCCAATCTATTCCTATTTTCTGCAATATACCCATTAGTTTTTCCCAATTCACTCTATCAAACGCTTTTTCGAAATCTACGAAACAGGCAAATACCTCCTGATTGTGTTCTATATTCCTCTCGATTAATAATCTCATTACTGCAATGGCATCACGCGTACCTCTCCCCTTCCTAAACCCAAACTGATCATCCCCTGAGTAATCCTTTACCCCGCTCTCCGCACAGGGTTTATTGATGACCCTGAGATCCACCACTTTAGCTGTGTGTGAAATCAGTCATACTATCTATAGTGTGTGTGTGTGTGTATATTATATATATATATATAAATATATATTATATATATAAAAATATATATATTATATATATTATATATATATATATATATATATATATATATATATATATATATATATATATATAGCATTTGGAGCGTGGGCGGTTTTAGGTGCGGATAGGGGCGGGGGAGAGACGGGGGTGCTTGAAGTTGGATTTGTGGACTTGAAGATGTCTCGCAAGTTCGACGGGCGTTTAAACGAAACAGAGGGACAGTGTGGGAATAAAAGTGATGTGGACTGAGTGTTATTGATAATTGGGAAGAGGTAACGGATTAGATGTTTAATTTTGTGTGTTCCGGGGAAGAAAGTGGTGATAAGATTAGGGCATTTTGGGCGGTTTGGATTGGGGAGGGGAGTGTATTGGGTTGACGGTTTGAGGATTTTACTATTTAGTAATTTTTCAGGGTACCCACATTTTCTGAGATAGTCATGTAGCTACAGGTTGTGGGAATTGGCGTGTGCCAGCGTAAATTCCACGCTCATTGGAAATCCCAGCCTTTCCCTTCGAACTCCCCCACCATTAACCCAGCACTTACCCGATTCCGTCCAGCCTCAGAAAACGAACCCAAACCACTCCCATCAAACCACCCAATTGAAATCTTTATCAATCTCCTTCTGACAAAGATTTCCGACAAAAAATTCATAGATTCCCTTAAGCCACCAGACAACCTTTCCCCCTCTGAGAGACAAGCTCTAAGACGTTTAACGTCGAATAAAGATATTATAATCACAACGGCGGACAAAGGGTCATCCGTTGTCGTGCTAAACAAAGTAGACTATAACGCCGAGGCATTGCGCCAATTAAATGACATTTCCTGCTATGCCCCCCTGCCCCAAGACCCAAACCCTTCTTATCAAAAGGATATTCTCTCTTTTCTTTCCAATTTCGGTCCCAAAGAAGGTCTCTCCCCCAAAGACATATCCATTCTTTCACCACCTAATCCTAAGACTCCCCATTTCTATTTGCTACCCAAAATCCACAAAACTAATAACCCCGGACGCCCTATTGTCTCCAGCATCAACTCACCCACTGAACGAATCTCCGCATTAATAGACCACCACCTTCAAGCAATAGCCACTTCACTCCCTTCTTACATTAAAGACTCGCACCACTTTCTGGAACGTCTACACTCAATCCCAATTCCGCACAACACGACCATTCTCATGGCCACGATAGACGTCACATCTCTGTACACCTCCATTCCCCACAAAGAAGGCTTAGAAGCCCTGAAACATTACCTCTCCCTACGATCCACACCACACACCCCATCCACAGATTTCCTCATCGAATTGAGCCAAATCGTTCTTACCAAAAATGCTTTTCAATTCAATGACAAAATATATTTACAAATAAAAGGCACTGCAATGGGCACGCGTATGGCTCCTGCATACGCCAATCTTTTTATGGGTAAACTAGAACACGACTTTCTGCAACAAGAAACCCTAAAACCACTCTTCTGGGCCCGCTATATCGATGATATTTTCCTCCTTTGGTCCCACGGACGCGAAACTTTATCCTCTTTCATTTCCTCTCTCAACTCCTCCTCCTCAGTATCATTCACTTCTTCTATATCATTCACTTCCTCTATATATAAAAAAGGTAGGTTTTTGGATGGACACAACTACCAAACCTACATTTTATTACTCCTAACAAAACACAAAATCCATCATCCTACTCTATATCAAGTCCCTCTTCATCCCTGAGTACTTTCTTCCTCCCTTCATCCCGTCCAACATCCCTATTCTGTTCCTTCCCTTTCCTCTTTTGCCCAACATTCTCCCCTCTATCACAGTCTTCAACATCCCACTGCCGGTAAACACCCCCTTCATCCACTTTTCCTGCCTCCATAGGATTGCTCCCAAAAACCCCTCTCTTCGCCCACCATACCAAGTACTTCCTCATTTGTTCTCTTCTCTGTCCATTTCACCTTCTCCATTCTTCTCCACACCCACATTTCAAAAACCTCCTGTCGACGTCTATCCTCCTGCTTCAATGACCACGTTTCCACGCCGTACATAGCTACGCTCCATATAAAAGTTTTTACGAGTCTTTTCTTAATATCCTTACTCAAGTCCCCGTCATCAACTCCCTCCTACTTGTGAAAGCCTCTTTCCCCAGCGCAATTCTCCTCCTTACGTCCCTACTACTTTGACCGTGTTGGTCCAAAACACTTCTGAGATACGTGAACTCTTCTACCTGCTCTAGTTTTTGCCCTCCTATTCTAATGTTAAGCTTGGCCTTTTTCTTTCTAGAAAATCGCATAACCTTTGTTATATTAATATTGATTCTCATCCCATACCTGTCGCACTGAATTTCCAATTCACTCAGCAATGCTTGCAACCCCTTGGCTGACTGACAAACTAAAGCTTGGTCATCAGCAAGCCTATATATATACACACACACACACACACACACATATATATATATATATATATATATATATATATATATATATATATATATATATATATATGTATATTCATATGTATGCATATACTATGTATACATTTATGTGTGTATGTATGTTTTGTTTTATTTATATATGCCTATCCGCCATGTTTGGTGCCTATTAAGGAAAAGTTCGATTGGAATATCTATGTAGAGTGTTTCCTCTTTCTTTGCTATCCGATCAATTCTCCTCCTCGATTTCCGGTCAAAACTGTGGACTCACCAACAGTTTGGGCAGGGCCTGAGGAATGGGCGCCCTGGAGAATAACAGCCAGGATCACCGCCAGCAGCGAGTTTCTCGCCAGGAGGGAATTCATCATGTGAGCTATTTTTCCTTCCGTAGCAATCGCACTCACAGCAGTTCTTCCAACCAGTCTGGGTTTCTTTCCTTAGTTTGTCTTCTTTCTGTAATTAATAAGAGGTTTATTATATTAGACAATCGTAATATAACCAAAATGCATCCTAAACGTTTAATTAAGATCAACCAGCTTTATTTCTCTACATAAGTACGTGGTTACGAGTTATGTACCAGTGTTTGCGATCTCAAGTTGAACCTGTCCTTATATCCTGATAATATCACCAGGGAATAATCTCTAAAGAGATTTTTTTCTATCCATCATAAGTTTTGATAACTCATCTTTTCATGGCAGTTTTTCCATCATATGCTCTTTAAAAATGTATCTTCAACATGACCTTTCATAAAAAGAGACGTTTCAGGCGTGATATGGTGGAAAATCATAATTAACTAAAAATTTTAAAACATTGAAATGACATTGGGAAACAAGTTACATTGAAACCGATCGCATTAATAAATTTGATTTTGTGAAAAATATTGCCAATTTTTAATTGATGACCATTTATATTGATCGACGACGTGGAAAATGCTAGCTTGTTTATCTAAAAAATTATTTTAAATTATTATATACTCTATTGAAAAAAAACGTGAAGCTGAAGATATTTTTTGAGATATTTTCGGTTTCATAACATGAAATCAAGTAAAGAATAGCACAAGCAAAGAAGGTGTTTATTGAGAAGAGGCAACTACTATGTTCAAGGAACATAAAATTGCGAACAAGGAAGAAGTTCCTCAAAACGATTGTATGGAACATTGCACTCCACGGATCAGAAACGTGTAAAGTTGGCAATGTGGAACGGTGAAGAATAGAAGAAGACTCGGAAACATGGTGCTCAAGAAGGGCATGATGGAAATTAAATGGACATACTAGGTGAGGAAAGAGGAAGTACATAGACGATCAGAAGAAGAAAGGGTAATATGGAGAGATTTCTGTAACAGATAAAAACTTAATGGATTGCACACATACCTTGAGGCAGAATGAATTAGTTAGAAACATTATAGAAGGAAAAATTTGAAAGAAACACCTCTTAAAATGAAGGCCAAGAGACAAATAGAATACATTAAGACTAGCGCAAATCGCACTGAATTCAAAGAAGTATGGAGTGCTGCGGTAAACCAATCTTAAGATTTTAATACTAATAATGATGACGATAGGCCCATATCCAGCTCAGGATAAACGTCATATACTTGTACTGGCGGGTGAACCAATTTAATTCAATCGGCACCAATGTTTTTCATATTCATTTGATAACTATTTAAACGTAAATATTTACATTGCTTGGTCTTAGCAAAACAAGGAAAGAGCACGAAATAGTTAACATAAATTTCCTTTTCCAAGTCTCAATCCCTCATCATTAGTGTACAAGAATCGCTGTTGTGCGGAGGCGATTCGAGATAAGCAATATTTTAATTATCACGGATGCCGCTGGAAGGCGACACCTAACTAATGGTGATCGGTCAAGTAGTTCGCGCGTAGAAAGACCAGGCTCATCTTTCTTTTGTATAGACGACCTTGTATTGGACAAATTAAGAATGTATGAAACGGAGAATATATCATGGGTGAGAGGGTATTAACACTGAATGAAGAGGAGATTAGAGAGCTCTATTAATACAATCATGGCTTTAATTTACTGATAATAATGCGGATTACAGAATTTGAGCAAAGAGTATGATTCGGAGACCGATTTTCTAGTGATGAATACAAACACGAAATGACAAATCATAGAGCGATTCGGGCGACGCCAGTCATTTGAAAATTGAAATGATTAATCGACAGAAGTATTTTCCTTTTGGATATTTTTAGTACCATATTTCTCCGTCCATAAGACGCACACTAATTTTTTTAAGGTAAGAATTTACGAAAAATAGTTCTTAGGCAGAAAAAATCAAATTAATAAAAAAATATTTTAACACACTTTTCTAATTACTGACTCAAAACAGTGAAATTATTGACATTTGTAATAACGGCAACCATATTCTATACCTGATGCGTGAAAAAAATATGCGTAATAGTAAGTATTTTTCCAAGCCAATATTCCGCACGCATTTTGCAGTCGGCCATTTTGTTGTTTTTCGCAATTTTCCACATGTGTGTGTATGTGCTTTCCCCGAAAAGAACCGATCCGGATAAGACGCCATCCGGGGAGGATTGAGCAAGGACACGGCTTTATCAGAGGGAAGGAGGTGTGGATTGGGAGGGGTGTCTTTCCCCTCCAAGAGTGTTCCCCTCCTCTTCTATCCAACCGAGATCTTCCTTCCTCCCTGATACTATTCTATTTTTTCGAAAAAGAGAAGGCTTATCTCATGCAAACGGAAACGTCGACGCTAGAATTCACATTGAGATGCATTTACAAGAAAGATATTCCTACATATCGAGCACAATTCGAACGTTTATTGTTTTGAGAACCTTGACTCGACGCAGTTGCCAGGGATATTTCACGTGTTTGGAAAAGAAGCGTCGCGGGGCGCAAAGGTGAAAATGAATGAAAAATAATATTTCATTTGTTTAAAAGTGAGGTTAAAGATTTTAACGTCGCGTAGGCACGCGTTTTGACATTGCAATGATGGAGGGAGGAACATAGAAGACAATCAACATCTATTTGTGCTTTTCGTAGAATTTCATTCCTTCCTTCATTATTATTTTCAGTACTTTCCTTATATATCGATAGTCTAATTACTTTTGTTTTGTCATTACATCATGATACAAATATTGAAACGTACGAGAAAACATGTTGAGGAAGATAAAATCTTTGATAAAATATGGAATGGAATTCCACAGATTGCATTAATATATTATACATACATATATATATATATATATATATATATATATATATATATATATATATATATATATATATATATATATGTCGGCAGTCCAGGGGGTGGAGCGTTGGACTGCTGACCGGAGGGGTTCGGGTTCGATTCCCGGGCAAGGCACTCTGGGACCTGCAGCTCCACCCAAGCTATGTGATTTTTCGGGTACCAGGTCTTCCTGGGAAACCATAACCGGCACAGGGAAAGGAACTGGCCCCCCTACCCTGATGTGTGAATTTTCACACGCCGTATAGGGCTTAGTACTGGGTGATCTCTACCATCACCCACCAATCCGACCTTCGGGTTGATTACCGTGTTTATGGTTTATATATATAAACACAGGTGTAGATTTTTAAAAACGTAGAAACACAAAGGAAGGACACTCGCATATGTAATATATAAATAAATAAATATATATATAAATATGAAAATATATATATAAACATAAATATGAAAATATATATAAACATAAATATGAATATATATATATGTATATATATATATATATATATATATATATATATATATATATATATATATAATATCCATATATATTCATGTATACATCCAGGATGTATAATCCTGTTATGTTGATTTCGAAAAGGCGTTTGAAAGAGTGAATTTGGACAACTAATGAGTATATTGCAGAAAATAGGAATAGAATGGAGGGACAGGGGGCTAATCCGTAACCTGTACACATCTCAGACTGCTCGGATGCGAGCGGGGAACGGGGAGTCCGGATGGGCAGTGTTAGGAAGAGGTGTAAGGTAGAGTTGCCCATTATCACCGTTGCTGTTCAACGTATATGTGGAGGAAATGATCAAAGAGGCATGGGAAGAACTGGAGGTGGAAATGAAAGTAGGAAGGGAATTCGTAAAATCAGTTAGGTTTGTTGATGACCAAGCTTTAGTTAGTCAGTCAGCCAAGGGGTTGCAAGCATTGCTGAGCGAATTGGAAATTCAGTGCGACAGGTATGGGATGAGAATCAATTTAAATAAGCGATGTTCATGTGTTTTTTGTATTTAGAGAAATGCATAGCTAAATATCAAAATTCGAGTTTATAAACTTGAGCAGGTGGAACCGTTTAACTATCTCTAAAGTAGTCTGGACCAAAGTGCCAAAAGTAGACGGGACTGAAGATGAAGAATTTCAATAAAAGAAGAACCTCCAATATTTCTATTTTCACCTTCACTTCTCCCCACCCCTCTTATTTTAACCAACCACGAGCCCCCCATCTCCCCCTTCCCATCCCACCGACCCATTTATTCAAACCTCCCTACTGGACAATTCATTCTTCTCTGAAGAGGCCTGCTTAGCCGGTGAAATACCAAGTGCCAGGTTTTGCCTACTCCCGCTATCTACTAGCTCCCTTAGTATTTTTGTAATCGTCTGTATGACTGACGGGTCGCTGGCATTTGAGAAATCCTTGTCACAAAGGCCAAACCTAGTACCCCCTTAAACAAACTCAATGCCAATCGATTTTAGGGTCTCGGCTATTTATTTTTCTGTTGCTTCACGAACGTAGGGACGTTTGAAGTTTATTGAATTCATTTGAAGTTTACATAGTTATTGAAGCAGGATCCTAGGGGTGGATAGAAGGTTTTTGAAATGTGGGTGTGGAGAAGGTTAGAGAAGGTGAAATGGACCGAAAGGAAAACAAACGAGGAAGTGCTAGGCATTGTGAAAGAGGAGAAGAGAAGGTTGTTGGGAGAAATCATAAACAGACGGGAAGAAATATGGAAAGAATTATGATTGACAATTGGGCGTTGAAGGCAGTGATAGAAGTGAGAATGTTGGGAAAACGAGGAAGAGGAAGGAATAGGAAAGGGATGTTGGACGAGATGAAGGGAGGAAGGAAGTACACAGAGATGAAGAGGGGCTTTCTATATAGCTGGATGTTTGTGTGTGTTGTGTCAGGGGGACCTAGGGAATGCAGTAACGTTTGGTAGATTTTGTCCGTCCAAAAACTACTTTAACCGGTAGATTTCCATCCATAAAAGTTACTAGTTCACCAAAACAAATATTGACTGTTTTGGCAGCACAAGCCAACTTTGAATAGACACAGATGAAAATTATGTATTGACCAGCTGAAAATGCCGTATTAGAATTTGAAGTAAGGAGAGAGGTAAATTAGCGTTACGCTCATGTTTCAATGTTTGGCAAAGCACAAGATTATATCTTTTTTATCCCTCAATCTTCTCCTATCTTATACTCTAATATTCGCTGGTTAGCTGTTTTTATAAAAATCAAAAGAATAGTCTTTCAACGACGTAGATGTCGGGAAACGACAAAGAAAAGGTCACGATAATTTTCCACTTAATTGAACGCTTTGCGGTCGGCCATAAAAAAAAGATAACTATATTTTTATCAAAAGAAATTTTTTTTCATATCCATTTTCATACCTTCGCTCCATGATACATTTCGAATTTTTTTTTCGCCTTTTTGCGTTTTAGAATATCCCAATGATGTTAACTGTCGAAAAAAGAGCGAAAATCAGGGTGATTAGTATAAATGGAGTGGACTTGTGGGATGGCTTTCCACCCATTGGGTCTGGGTTCGAATTCCGGAGGCGGCAGGATTTTTTAAGGGGAATCCTAATCCATAAGTTTCTACGTAAGGATAGGACGCCAACGTTGATTACATCGCCCGTCCAATGGGACGTTGAATTGTTTGATCCCTAGGCAACTTTTTTTTACCAGAGTAGGTATATAGGTAGCTCAGTAATCCCTCGCGATCCCAGGTAGAACGCAATGTGCTGAACGGCCCCAAAGTCGTATTGAGCCCGAGAAATGAAAAAAAACCTCAGTGGAAGTTGGCGGTAGTGTACTTAAAAAAAAAAGGCGTTCAGTGGCCGAGATTAGCTCATTCATTTATCTATTCTTCGCCGTCCCGGAGGCGTTTTTCTCCCTGCGTCCCTCCACTGATAATTTGAGTGGTTGGAGTCGGGGTATAAATGATTATGACATAGATAATGAACGAGAAACGGGACTTCGACTCAAACTATCAGACAACGCGCGAAATGGCGCCTCGAATTTTTTACATTCAAAGATGGAGACATTGAAGTTAGCTCATGGGCTAGGGCAGGTTCATGGGACTAATCGCATAATGTAGAAACAGTAACTGGATTAACAAGGAAAGAGTATCAGCAGGTTGTAAAAAATTAGTGAGTGAAGAAAGGGAGCTGAGTATTATGGAGGAAAAACGGATATACAGGGTTCGTCCGGAAAATAAGTGTACTGAGCTCAGGAAAAAAAATTTATTACACTTTTACATATCTTAAGCTAATATTCCTCAAAATAGGACCCTTGTGAGTCGATACACTTGTTCCAGCGGCGTTCCCATTCCTGGAACGCTCCCGCGAAGGCATCATCGGGAACCTCTCGAAGACACGTCGTCACGGCCTCTTTGACGGCGTCCAAAGTCCCGTATCGCGTTCCTTTCAAACTCCTCTTTATCTTCGGGAACAGAAAGAAGTCCGGTGGTGCCAAGTCTGGGCTGTAGGGTGGGTGCGGCAGCGTTGCCACGCCGTGCTTGGCCAAGAAGTCCGACACGACAAGCGCGGTGTGAGACGGCGCATTGTCGTGATGCAGCCGCCAGATGTTTTTGATCGCTGGCCGGACGCGGGCGACTCGTTTTCGAAGCCTGTCGAGCACTTGGACGTAAAATGCAGCATTTACAGTTTGTCGTTCAGGTACAAATTCGTAGTGGACGACTCCCCTTTTGTCAAAAAAGACAATGAGCATCGCCTTGATCCGAGATTTGCTCATGCGAGCTTTCTTTTGACGGGGTGATGATGGGGTGTGCCACTCCGCACTTTGTCTCTTCGACTCCGGGTCGTACTCAAAGATCCACGTCTCGTCACCCGAAACAACGTTCTCTAAAAAATGTGGATCATTTTTGCAGTGATCCGCAAGTTGTGTCGCGATTTCCAAACGATTGCGTCTTTGATCATCACTGAGCACTTTCGGCACCAACTTTGCACAAATTTTTCGCATCTGTAATTGCTCCCTAATAATCTCGTGCACTATTGTTTTTGGCACATTACACTGCTCTGCTATCATCCGAACACTAAGACGACGATCAGAGTTCAGTACATCGCGAGCTTTTCGCACATTTTCGTCGGTGAGTGTCGTTCATGGGCGTCCAGGCCGTGGTTCGTCGTCGACCTCTTCTCTGCCCTCCACGAACATCTTGTGCCACCGAAAGATCATGTTTCTGGACATGGCTGACTCCCCGTAAGCCTGGTTAATCATACCGACAGTTTCGGTAGACGATTTCCCAAGCTTTACCGCAAATTTGATGGAATAACGCTGCTCCAAAAACTTCGGCATCGCGTTCCGTGACGTGGGTCGAAGCGTGGAGGTTCGCGTTAACAGAGCTCCTCACTACACCACAGCTCAGAGCCGACTGCCTTTTTCAGCGTCGCTTGCCAACATACTCCCCTCCAATCGCAGCCCGTCAGAGCGGTGCTGGGCGCGCCTGGAGCGGCGGGAAAAAATCAGTAGTCAGTACACTTATTTTCCGGACGAACCCTGTATATCAAAGAAGGAACAGTGTCTGCCGCTGTGAGAATGATAAATTGGAAAATTTCGAGAAAACCGTGGATTACTGACTAGTTGATAAGACGGATTGACCAGAGAAAGACGCAGAAGAGTAAAATCACAGGGTTTACATAGGAGGAAGTATAAAAAGTTAAATAATTAACTGTGGCGGTAAAATATATAGCAAAAGAAGCGTAGTGGAGGACGCAGTGCGAGAATATGGATTGTTTGCAGGGAAATGGTGAAATTTGTGCGTAATACAGATAGGATAACAACCCGTCAGGAAATAAGAAGGGAATAGTTGGAAATAATCAAAGAAAAGTCAGGAAAACTATTATTTGAACTAGAAAAGGTCCAAGAGAAGTGGAAGGAACTTATGGTAAAGAAACTGATAGATAGATAGAGGAACTGTATGATATGGTAATTAGACCAGAGGGATTGGACACAGAGAATATGTCGCAGATAAAGACAGCTTAGGTCCAGGAGTACTCCATGGCGAGATAGAGAGGCAGTTTCTTGTCGTTGGCACTTTATACTTCTCTTCATTGCTTTTATTATTCAACTCCTGATATATCATAACATCCATTGTTATTTTACTGTCACCCTGGACTTATTTTATCGACCCTCTTTTGCCTTTATGGTTCGGAAATGTTTCCTTCCATAATGTTTTCCCGAGAGTTCTTATGACTCAGAAAATTCCCAATTGACTCATTTTTTTCTCCAACTCTTTAGACAAATCCTTCATAACTTTAACATCCCTTTGAACTTTTATATGTTGCTTTTATTATACGTCCCGGTTGTTATTGTTATTCTTCTCCAAAAGCTGTATTTCCACCCTGTCCGTTCGTTTCCAGGTTTCCAGTTGTCCAAGTTTCCCTTCCACTTAACCACATGCTCAAAACAAAGGTTTCAGCGAAGGCTTATCTAATTTCTAAATTCATTAGTTTGTTTCCCAAACCATTTTCATATATATTTTTATAATGCCATCTGTGCTAGAGTTATCCTTCTTTAAACTGCAAAGGTACATGTATTGTTTGTTGTAATTACACTTATCAGATGACAGTATTCTTCTTAAACCTTACTTATCTTATCTACAATTACATCAACCGTGGGTTCGTTCTTATTTCTAGATATTACAATAGCTTTGATTTTCTTCATAATTATTTCCAGTTTTTTCCGATAAGATTCTGAATATAAGTCTATGCATGTTTTTAACTAAAAAACAACTATCCTTGGTATCGTGGCTTTCCTTGGTATTTATCGACATCTAGGTACAGATATCTTATATATGTCCTTGCAGGAACTAGCCAAACATCCCTGCACGTGATGATCGTGGGTAAAAAGTACTTATCCAGAGATGATGTAATATCCAAGGTGGCTATAGTACAAGGCCGTAGAATAATTTTTAGATCTTAAAGGAAGTACATTGCATGTGTTGGTTAGCGTGGTGTTCATTGCCACTTTTAATCACCACAGAATAATTCAAGGTTGATTTTGTATCCCTTGGGGAAGAGGGAGGGGAGGTGAGAGGGGGAAGGGTTCTGAATCGGTAAGGTCGCGATATGGTAGTTCCTCGACAATACCGATGGATTGCGTTGCAACGAGCGTCGATAATTCCCCATTCTTCCAAACAGAAGCCAAGAGTCCCTGAGTCATGAAAATTTCGTCATCGTCGAACTTCGACAATATTTCCCGGATGGCTTCCATTATTTTATTTTATTTTTCTTATTTATTAATGTAACCTGCAAACCACGGCTAGGGTGTGCGGCAGGGGGTGAATACATATCAGGCTGATTTTGACCGGAACATTTTTATCCCCATCGCGGTCGGACAATGTTACTATGATTCCCTATCGTCGATGGAAAAAATGACATCTTTAATATATCTATTCTACACTAAATCTTTATAATTTTATCTACGTATTGTAGTCATCTGAAGTCACCGATAGGGTGTGTGATCGGGGGTGAATATTCATCAGATTAAATTTACCCGAACATGACCCTACCGCGGTCGAACAATGTTATTATGATGACATATCGTTCGTAGAAAAAGTTAAATATGAAATCTAACTGTTCTACACTTAATTTATCTAATGTGATTACCATATCTCCTACCGTTGTACGATGGGGGTAATAATACATTTTCAACATCACTTCTAAAGAGACTTCCTTCCAATTTATGCAAGAGCTTCAATCTGTAATTTAACCTTCGCTCCATTGAATAATTCCCAGCCTAGCTGCTCTAATATTTTGGATAAGCTACTAAGTTTATCAGAACAACGTTTTACAAATCTAGTTCTTCTAAGCTGATCGCGATCTAATTTGGCAATTAATCCAACTTCATTAGGATCCCATATGCTTACCAATCAAAAAGTCTTTCATCTGGCCCTCGATATTTTTATCTACGCCATATGCTTCTAGCTTTGCGAGTAGTTAACAATGAGGTACTTTTTCGAAAGCTTTCTTAAAATCTAGAAAAATCGCCTCCACTGGAGAATTTTCCTCTCACGAAATAAGAATATCATGAAAAAAAGGCGCAAGTTGTGTCTGGCAGAATGTTACCTTATCGGAAACCGTGCTGATTTTTCATTGATAACTACTGATTATCAAGGTGTCTTACGATTGAACTTAGCAACTACATGTTCCATAACCTTGCGCGAAATGGAGGTGAGGGAAATAGGTCTATGATTGCTCGGTTCCTTTATGTCTCCATTTTTTAATATTGGTTTAACGTTGGCCCTTTTCCAATCCCTGGGAACCTTGTGATCTATCAGAGGCTTCTTAAATACTATTTCTAGATACGGCGCAATTTCCGAAGCTAGATCCTTAAATATACGACCCGGTATTTCATTGGACCCGGAGAGTTTATTAGGCTTAATATTTTTCAGCAAACGTTCTTTTCCATTATATGAGATTTTAATTTTGGGAATCGGTTGACCGGTACGATTTAGTAAGCTATTCCGTGAGAAATTAGTGAAGACGCTTTGAAAGAAGTAATTGAATAAGTTAGGCTGTTACAAACCGCTGGTAACTCTTTCGCCTTTATCATTTTTGAGTGAATTAACAGTTCAATTATTTCCATGAACTTCTCTGAGGTATGATCAAAATACTTTTGGATCCTCTTTCAAATTTTCCGCTTACATTTTCCTTTTGAATTCAGTTTCACGCTTTCCGAAATTCCGAGATATCATCCCTAATATTTTTATCTTGGCTTGACATAGTCATTGACGTCGGAATGCCTTTGTATGCCGTTGTACCATCTAGGTTCCGTGTTATACTTTATAAATTTACTAGGATTGAACATGTTGACTGCTGAGCGCGTGATCTCAAGGAAGTGATTCCACGTATCCTCAATATTTTGGTTATTAATATATTTCATAAAACTTGCTAATTGATCCTATAGCACGCACTTTAGGCCCGTATAATTCCCTTCTTTAAACAAGTAAATTTTCCTTTTTAAGGCTTCTTATTTCGGACCCCATTCATGCGAATACTTAGCATTTACTATCATGTGGTCACCAATTCCTTTAATAGTTTCGATATTTATGACTTTTTCGGGAATATTCGTTGGTAGCAAATATTATCACCCCTAGTTGTTGAAGTGACAAGTTGATTCAATGAGTTCAACGTAAAAGAATCCAATATTGATTGGCAGATAGCCTTTGCCTTTACCGCCCGTTTTAAAACTATATGTTCTCCAGTCAATAGTTTGAACATTAATACCTCCACCGATTATAAAGTGGCGATCATTGTGTATGGATTAGCAACCTTTCATTTGGTGATCCAATTGTAGTGTTGAATTGTGTCTGTCGAATGGTGGTCTGTAAAATGCACATACATCAATTCTTTTGGATTGAGGACTTTTAACTGAGCACCAAACGCCTTCCAAATCATTATCCGGAATTACCTCAGCCCTGCTGACACAAGGCATTCTAACTGCAAAAAAGACACCGCCCCCGATTCTATTTATTTCGTCATTTCTGTAAATGAAAAAGGATTTTAGGAATATTTATTCGTCGGCAATATCAGTGGATAACCAAATTTCTGTCCCAATAATTATACCTGCGCCTATGCTTTGAATATGTCCTTGACACTACAATTTTTTGAATTTTTAACCAGGATCGCCTTTTTATTGATATTGAATCCCTTAAAAAAATTTCCTTCTGATGCTATCTGATTCGTGTTAAATGAACTATTGCTAGCACTGAACCTCACTTCACTTAAAGCTACATAATTCGCCAAAGAAGACTTTAGAGACCCACTACTTGACCTACACTTTAATCTAAAAAAGATTATCACCACGAATAGTTGCCCCAGGTTGAAATATCTTCCACCTATGGCAGATATTTGATGACCTGCAATCCGAATTCGAAAAGATCTTAGTTGATCTACAATGACGCATTCCGCTGGTCGCACGCACGCACACGCGCAAACAAATGAAAGCGAAAACCACATGAAGGCGACCGCCAGATGAGGTAAACATTTTTTTGTTTATTCTTAAAGAAAAAAAACACACTCCAGGCGGAAAAGAATGGAGAGTCAGGATGGCCAAGAGAGGAGGGGGGAGGGAGGGAGTAGGAGGAAGGAGTTTCTTAAGAACTGGCGCGAGGCTAAATGTCTATTTTTTCCTCAAATACAATTTTTTTAAATCACTGCAGCGTCACTCGGTTTTGACGAAATATATGAAGCTTCGGTGCGAAAACAAACGACGGGCGACAGGCGTTCGGACGGGACAATCAATTTTAATTTCAAGAAAAAAATGTATCTTTTCTTGACCGTCCTTCGATAGCCATTATCCATAGGTTTTCAATTGCATAATCTAATCGTGTAGTACTCCTTTGGTCAACGCTCGTATGTATATATATATATATATATATAATATATATATATATATATATATATATAAAATATTATATATAAATATGTATATATGTATGATTTTATAAAATATGTACATATGTATGTATATATATAATATGTATATGTGTATATATATATATATATCTACACACACACACACACATTCAAATACGATATCCCGCCAAACGGTGAACAAATCCTCATTCACGTAGGAATAGATATAAGGAAAAGGGATAGGAACACAATAAAGGACAAAAACAGTAGAGGTTGGGAAGGTGGAATCAGGCAAATCACGAGTGTAAAAATATTTTCGCCATATGGCGTGCAAATATTAATTTACATGGAAATGAAAATAAAGAAAAGGGATAGGAACGCATATTATGGACGAACACAGGAGAGGTGGGGAAGGTGGAATCAAGCAAATCACAAGCGTAAAAGTATTTCCTTGGCCGGGACTTGAACACCGGATCTTTCCACTTGCCGGGCGGATACTCTAACCACTTGAGCTAGCGAGCAAACTTAATTTACAATGGCATTTGCGGTTCATTTATATTAACCAAGTGCCCCGATTCTTTGGCCAAGAGATGTCGACAGGGGACAGTTTCACCCAAAACTAACGATTTTGTGGTTGGTTAATTCTGTATTCCAGAAAGGTGAATCCAAAATCTCACAAGTGCAATGTCTGTACAAAAAAGGTGAGACTGGTCTTTCTACGTGCTAGTAGTTTGACGGATCGTAGTCAGTGAGTTGCCGCTTTCTATTGGTGTCTGTGAGAAATAAAACGCCGCCTTGATCGTGGTTCTATCTTAACTTGTCTCCGCACAACAGCAATTCTTGTCTGAGTTTGCTCACGCTTGCTGCACAAATTCTTGTGTTGGCTAGAATGAAGGCGTTAGAGATGCAGCGCCTGTGCAATGAGTTTTGTTTTAACCTCGCGAAAAGTGCGACTTAAATTTACGCAACGATTCAAGGAGCATTCTTGTAGGTTCTCCCTAGAGTAATTAGTCCCTTGAATTTGAAAATATTATTACTCTATTAGTGCTGCCTCAGTTTTTGGAACATCAACATTGTGGAGACATTTCTTAGGCGAACACGTGTGGCGCCTATAGCTTCAACTGCTCCTCAAATTAATAGAGTTTGCACAGGTTTTTCACACCACCCCTCCTCTCCGTGGGCGTTTTCCTGCGTGAGTGTTTACGTTTCCTCGATAGCTCAAGTGGTTAAAAGCATCCGCCCGCCAAGTGGAAAGATCCGGTGTTCGAGTCCCGGTCAAGGAAATATTTTTACTCTTGTGATCCGTTCGATTCCGCCTTCCCCACCTTTATTGTGTTCGTCCTTTATGTGTTCCTATCCCTTTTCCTTATATCTGTTCCAATATAAATGAGTATATATTATATATATATATGTATATATATTATATATATATATATAATATAGAAACACAGATGTAGATTTTTAAACCATAGAGACACAAAGAAAGGACACTCAAAATATGTTGCTATTATGCTTCGACACGACTCGGCCGTCGTCTTCAGAATCTGATGACGACGTGACGTGAATGTGATTCTGAAGACGACGGCCGAGCCGTCGAAACGAAAAAACAACATATTGTGAGTGTCCTTTCTTTGTGTCTCTATGGTTTAAAAATCTACATCTGTGTTTTTATATATTTGGCCGTCGCGGAAGAGCGTTCCATTTCGAAGATATATAAATAAAATATATAAATTATATATATATATATATATATATACACACACACAAATACATATTTTCCTTTTCTTTTCGATGTGCGAATCTGTACATAATGAATTCGTGTCTGTCCATATGTATTCATGTGCATAAGTTTTATGCCTAAATTAAAATGTATACGACAATGAGTTATAGTATATGGAAGAAGGGACCATTAGGTCTTAATTTGGGCGAAATTAAGACCTCTATCTAACTATCTATATACTATCAAACTAACTTTCTGGTCGATTATTGGCTTTTTTTTTAAATGAAAATAGGCTAAATTAAATAGTCGTTAGTATGCTGCAGAAACTGCAACCATATCACTTGGCTACGATTGTCCTTGGTAGAAGGAATGCAGAGAAAGAAATGTCGGAAAAGGAATTGACTGCCAGACCGAAACGGTCTTCGTGTATACCGAGCTACTCATTTAGAGAAACTGAGGGGTTGCGTAAACTTGGGAAAACAGGAAAATCAACGTGCTGAAACTCACGTGTGTTACGGCCATAGTCGGCTGGAAATCAAAAGAATAACGTGAGCTTTCGGAAGTGTAGGAGAGGAAACTGACTCGCTCATTTCTTTCTTGGGGCGAATGCGAGGAGGGAAGAGGAAGCGAGGGGTTGCTATCAATTCTCCTGCTCACATAAAACGAAGAACAACCTCCTTCTCTTAAACCGCATTCTCACCGGGAAATCTACGGATGAGTCATCTCCCAGAGCAGGAAATGATATCGAAGAATCTCGACAAACAGCCAATTTGAAGACGAAAGACTTCTATCAAGTCAAAGGTCTATCAAGTTAAGGCAAATTGCTAGGTACGATAGAAATTTGTTTCTCTTTCAATGTTTTTGGTAAACATTTGTCCTTTAGTCGTTTACTTTCGCGTCTCATTTCTTGTTTACTTTCCTATCGTTTCCATGACGGTGTTTTGGTAAACATTTATTGTTTACTCTAATTGTTTACGTTAGTATCTCAGTATTTGACGGGGTATTCATTGGGTGTGACGGGTTTGATTAAATTAATCGGAGAAATTCCAGATAAGCAACTCCCTCATGGATTCCTGAAGGGTGAAGCCATTCCACGTATTTCATGACTGTGATCAAGGGTATGACATGAGTTGAACTCCCAATGATAAGGAGGTGAAATGGTGATGTCGTACTTCCATGCGTCTCAGAAAGAATACATGGTTGGATTTCGGCAAATTAATATGGAGCTGTGTATTTCCTGTAATGTTGAAGTAGTCATGTATGTTACATTCGAGTTATATAAGGAAGAGTTTGGAACGGGCAGTGTGACAGTTACTGACAGAAAATATTGGAGAATTTACGATCAATAACAAATGGCGTCCGCTTCCTGAAAAGGACCCGAGCGCTGTGTTAATTACCAGATAGCCCAGGTTCGATTCCGGGTGATACCTCTGAGCTACCTTTTCGCTTAATTCAAGGTTTGTGGTTTTATTGTCCACGAAATAGGTCAATTTCATGATTTAATTCGACAGCTGATGAACAAAAACAGTCGCATACTAAGTGACTCCGTAAATTATGTGGACTGTTTTTATTTCCTGATATTTTTTATCGACCATATTGGCCAAAAAGTGTTGCCCTTTTAAATTAATCGCCCTGGAAAATGGGATATATATTTTTAGCTCACATTTTCCGCCACACACGAACGTAGTAAAGGTTTTTTTTACGCTCGCAATAATAGTTTTTGTTTTTTTTATCACATATTTTCTGAAGTTGTTGAATATTTTATTCGCCGTGCTTTCGAAGAAATTAAATTGTTTACCTTCTAATTAAAAATTATGGTGCTCTAAACATAGAATATAAACTTATTTACATTTATTCTAATATTTTTAAAATTTCCTTCCCTTTCACTCTTTGACGCCTTACCTAGAAGCTCTTCAAATCGACCTAAGTTGAAGTTACTGTCTAATTATATATTAAACTAGTTCATTAAATTGAAGTTTTTGCCATTCGGACAGATTTTATCCTGTAAGATTGTTGTGCCATGTAAAAAACCAGTATTTCTGTCATTCTATCTGTATACACAAAACTTTAAGATTTCATTGTTAGTTTTTTATTCGGAAGTTCCAACCCTAAGCCTACCTAAGGCTCGAAATCGGGATTGTAGCAGATTATTCATGCGACTCATCCAAATTCATCCATATATGTTTACCTCTGTGGACTCTTTTTAATAATAATAACGTATTGTTGTATCTATGTACGTATCTAAGTAAACACCTCAACGTCCCGCACCTCTTCTATCGCTGTCGGCGGTTCGTAAATAGTGTGAAAGCAATTCTTACCTCTGGCTGTCCAACGGCTTGGGACATATTCGAAAAATGAGTTGACGTCCAATCTTTAAATGGAATAGAGTTGTTTATACGATATGCCGACCGATTCTCAGAACAGGTCTGCCAGCGTACAAGTTTATCCAATGCACTCGTCATTTTGATAGCCATATGAAAACCATTGCATACAGGTATAAGACTTGAATAATTATAAATCTCTCCTTTTCTAAAATTTATGCGTGATAAAAATTTGGAACTTTCATTTTCATAGAAAAGCCCCTAGTCGAGCAGAACTAGGTCGAGGACTTGTAAGTTTACTTCGAAAACTAGACCAAGATCTAGGTAACGACATCTAGTACCCAATCTGTCGTAGACGGAACAGGGAAAGGAACGGTCCCAGCTTAACTGAACGTGTGATTAAACCCCATTAGTCCCACTGTACGTGGTCTATCCAATAAATACGCGGACTGGTGCAACCTGGCAGCCATGACGCTGACTAAGCCCCGCCCACCAGCGGCGCTAGTTGTCTGACACCCAATGAGCCGTCTGTGTTTGTCGAAAATGGAATTTGACGAAATCACGGTACAACGAATCAACATAAAGTTTTTTGGTGAAGTGCGGTAAAAGGTATCAAGAAATTACTGAAATGTTGTCAGCTGTTTACTGTGATGATGCTCTGAGGAAAACATCTTTTTGCAAGTGGATTGAGCGTTTTAAAGATGGCCGACAAGACGCCACGGATGCTGCAAGGCCGGGACGACGTTAAACCACCTGTGTTGACGACAACATTGATCGTGTGCGGTCCCTTGTCCTTAGCGATCGTCGAAAAACTGTCCGAATGATAACTGATGAACTGAATTTAGGAAAATCAACAGTGCACACTATTTCAACCGAACATGAGGGATGGATACTTCACCATGACAATAAACCTGCACATTCAGCATTGATTGTTCGCCAGTTTCTGACAAAAAATTCAATCAACATCCTTGAGATCATCCTCCCTATTCGCCAGATATAGCCCCCTGAGACTTTTTTCTATTCCCAAAATGCAAAAATGCAATGAGGGGACATCACTGGGAAGATGTAGACAAAATAAAGCGAGAAACGACGAGAAAACTAAAACGCCTAACTGCCAAGAGGACTTCTCCTTCCAATGGTGGGTTAAAACAGTGGAAAAGAAGATGATGGAATAAGTGGATAGCAACGAATGGAGAGTACTTTGAAGGAGACAGAATGCAGAGGTAGACTAAATTTTGCATAATAAAGTTATCATGGTCTCAGTTCATGTATTTATTGGACAGACCTCGTAGTTATGTCAATTTCGCATATCGTATTATGTTAATTTTTATTTGGTAGTCTACCATTTAACAAAGGTTTTATATGGAGACCAAATGAACAACCCTTAATTTCTTAGCTTCGTCTGACAAGGCAAACACCCCACACTATAATAAACCCTTATTTAATTCCGGATACTTCCTTCCTCCCTTCGTTCCATACAAAATCACTTTCCTTTTCCTCCCTGAACTTTGCACGCCTTACATTCTCCCTTCTATCAGAGCCTTCAACATCCCTGTGCCAGTCAAAATAATGTCTGCACCCATCTTTCCTGTCTCCTTTGGATTTCTTCCAAAAATGTTCTCTCCACCCCCACCTTTCCATTCTGTCCATTTCTTCTTTTCATGTTCCTCCAAACCAGCATTACAAAAGCCTCCAATGTACTATGTCTGTCATCTTGCTTCAATTACTATGTTTTCCTGTCGCACTAAACTACGCTCCATGTAAAAGTTTCGACCAGACTTCTCTTAAATTACATACCCAACGTCCCTGCCACCAATTACTTTCTCCACATATGAAAGCTCCTTTGTCTTTATACATACATATACATACACGGTGCCCTGCAAGTCACCTCCAGGGTGTGTGGCAGGGGGTATTACACAACAGGATACTTTTGACGCAAAATAATTTTTCCTCCTAGCGCGTTCGGACAACGTTATTCTAATCCCTTATCGTTTGTGGGAAAAATGACATCTTAAATCTATCTGCTCTAAACTTAATCTCTATAATTTTATCTACATTATGTATTACTTTGAAGCTACAGATAGGGTGTGTGGCAGGGGGTGAATACAGACTAATTTTGACCCTAATAAGACCCTACCGCGGTCGGATAATGTTGTTCTGATCCCTAATCGTTCGTTGAAAAAATGACATCTTAAATCTATCTGTTCTACACTAAATCTCTGAGACTTTATTTAAATGATCCCTCCTGCATTAGTACCTTGGAGTTTAACATTTTCAACATAACATTTTCAACATAACATTTTCATCATAACATTTTCGACATAACATTTTCAACATAACATTTTCAACATCATCACTGCTAAAGAGACAACGGTATGTAAGGCTTTGTAATTAGGTTGACTCCTTCCTCATTTATCAAACCAATCTTAGTTTTGACGAAGCTTTCAGTTTCTTGGCATTTTGTTCAGTCAAATGGAGGTAGTTCCGGCATTTTGAGCTTGAGTTTATGTCAGCGTAAAAAAGTGGAAAAGAGAAAACTGTTGAGGATTTTTTATTGTTCATCGTTTTTAAACGTGTCGATGTGTGGTTCTGGAAGGATGGTGACGGAAGCCTATGGTAGAAAACAGAGATATTTCTCAAAATGGAGGAAAAAATAAGACGAATACGCTGGAAACGCAAGGAAGTGAAAAATTCTTACGTTTCACCCTTACGTACAGGTTATCCTTTAACCATTAAGACTGTAACGTGTTAACTAAGGTTAAACAACAGGCAGTAATCTTTAAAGCGTAAAATCCACACAATATTCAATTTTATTCCCAGTAATTATAGCCTATCATCATTTGGTTCAACAATGTAAAAGTTCTGACACTTCGGTTATATTTGAAAAAACTATTTTCCTTGCTTTTCTCAAATGGTCCTTAATATGTGCTTAGTACGTGATTTTAAAATATATTAGAAAGTAAATGAATACAAAAATGGCTATATTTTTTTGTCGTTCATAATTTTGGAAATTTTTTCGTAAAAAATTTAATTCGATCTATTTACTATTTCATTATTCCAAATCGAGGAGACTAAAAAGATGATAAAAATAAAATACTGAAATCTCAATTTGTACATCACATAATATCTTATGAATATTTTTTTTCGAGAACACAGTCGACTTCTCATATTTCGAACGTTCCAGAATATAATAGTCGAATTTCTAATGACTAATTCAGACTAATGACACTGAACGAAGGATTAAACGGGAATAGAAGTCCAATTTTAAACACATGTCAAAGGCTTTGCAATCGTTATTTCGTTATAAGATGACGGAATCTGGGTGAAACTTACTCAAATGTCTAGTGATCTCAGAAAAAGGTTAGGTTTGACGTGGGTGGAAAGGATTTTCTGAAAATTTAAGGTTTACTATTAAGGAGAAATTTTGCTATCTTGACCAGAAAGAGGAGATAAAAAAAATCACTTTCCGGTGCATCTTCGAGGGTTATCGTTAGTTAGTCATTAACGAAACAAAGTTGGCACAAAATTATCTCCTGATGACTAAGAAGTGAATGTACGGTATCTTCCGTTCTTTTCCCCGTTTGTTGTCTTAAATCTAATGGATGACTCTCGGTGCTTAGTAAATCTCCGAATACGGATTACGTGGTGGGAAAATATTTTCTTCTTCCAGTTAAGTAGATTAATGTATAGAAGATTATCGGAAATCTGAGTCAGAAAAACGCCCTTAGCAGAAGTAGCGCAAATTATTGCCGTTGAATTTCCAGTATCCTATTATCTTTTTTCTGCAAAGTGATCGCTGATGACACCGAAAAGGTAACGGAATTCCTTTCTCAGGAGATAATTTTCCGAATAAAACGCGTTTTCGAATTTGCCCCGCCATTTTTACTCTCGCGGTAGGAATCGAGCGTAATGTATCTTTTCGCGATTAAATTGACGTCATATTATTTTATCCTCCTCCTTAGGAATATTATTTATTGAAAATTAATTTTAATAATTCATACATTGAACCGACAAACCTCAAAATAAATCTTGCTTGTAAATAATTTGGTTTCTTGGATAGTCATAATTTTGACATATGCCTAGGTTTAAATATATTTTATACGCCAGTACGCATTTTTATGTTTCTTCTGTCACAACTATTCTAAGTGCGCCGCTAGAGAAGTCAAACGTAATCGAGAGTGAAAATATAACTATATTTATCAATTGAAGGCATTTGAAGTTCGCGGTCACTTAAAAATTGCGGGATTTTATGCCGGCGGTAACAAAGAATAAGTGATTTGTTTTTGTAGCGGCGTCCTAACAACGTAAACAAACGGTAAGAACGTCTTTTGTCAGGATTATTGAATTTTAACGGTTTAGTATTTCAAGCTGAGTCTCTCTTTCAATAAAACATAACCTCTTGGTTGAAAACATTAGAGAAATTTCGTTATTTAGTTGAGTAGAGAGTTATTATCTAAATAATGTTTATTTAAAAGGCGTATTAGCATTTTATAACGTCGCCAACAAGGTCTACAGTGAGTGTGACAACGTAATAGGCTGTTTACGTCGAATCATGATCTGCGAATTGTACCTTCCCTCTTAGCCTCAAACGGTTACGAGTTAAATGATAAGTGTACATTATGTTAAATAACTGACTTGGTACTTTATTTTTCAGTTAAATCATTAATATCTTATGAAGAAAATTATGTATATATATATAATATATTTAATAATAAAATGTATATAATATATATAATATGTGGATCGCGGTAGTCCAGTGGGTAGAGCGTTGGACTGCTGATCGGAGGGTCCCGGGTTCGATTCCCGGGAAAGGCACTCTGGGCACCTGCAGCACCACCCAAGCTAAAGTGATTTTTCGGGTACCAGGTCTTCCTGGGAAACCATAACCGGCACAGGGAAAGGAACTGGCCCCCCTACCCTGATGTGTGAATTTCACACGCCGTATAGGGCTTAGTACTGCGTGATCTGTACCATCATCCACTAAACCGACCTTCGGGTTGATTACTGTGTTTATGGTTACAGGCTGGAGTAAAAATATATTTGTTAAATCAACTTGAAGATCGACTTCAAAGTTAATTCTAATTCAACTTAATTGAAATGAATTTAATCGGGTTTTCAGATTTCAAACTTGAATCAGATTGAAAACCTATTGCATATAAAGTAGGCATAACTAGTTAAATTTTAAATTAAATGTCCCTAAGTATGCTCCGTACAGTAGTTAAGTAATTCTAATTTATTGTCAGCATTATTCTACCGAGGTGGATTTTTCATGGGCCATGGTGCTGTGTATTACTACAATCCAAGGCCATAATTAGAATAGCACAAAATATCCTTACGCCCTATACTATGTATAACAATTACTCATTACTTAGCCCTACCCATTTTCTACCTCCGTTGATTCCATACAATACTTAAACGCATACTTTTTCTCTCTCTATATCGCTTTACCAGAATTCACCCTTCAATATATCAACATCTTCAGCAGCCTTATGATTTTTCTCAGTATCTCCTGCATTTATTTACCCAGAATTCTTCGAATTTCTACGTGCAGACGTCTATCTACCAACTACCACGCTAAGACCTCCTTCTTTTGTTTCCCTTTCCGTCAATTTTTATCTCCTCTATTGTTCTCCACACGAATTGTTCCAATTCTAATTTAGCACATAAACAATCAATTTAATCGAATTTAAACTGTTCGCTGAACTCATTTTCAAATGCATTGAAAGTCAAATAGGACAATCAAGTTAACTTCCGGAGTCAAATGTCCCCTATTTCTCTTTCCTGCGCCAAGCAACGGCTGAAGTGCACCGTGTCTACAGAAGTTTACCGTTCGGACAATGAATCGAAAAAAGATATGGCGTTTTTCGCGCCGCAAGTCTTTGACGCCAACTTTGATACTGCTCCGGTAAACTTGACACGGTGGTTTAATCGACTCGCTTTTAATCTATACTTAACCATCTCGTCTCTCCGTAATTCAAACAGAACGATCCGTGAATTTTATCGTTTCGGAATTTGATCGCTGCTTCGACCATGCCAGGAAAGATTAAGACTATTAATGGTTATCTCATCATGCTCACGAAAATAAACCTAGAGGAGTCTTTTTTTGTAAATACATGTTCCGGGAAATGGACTTTTATAACCCCTGGACTGGTGATTTAGATCATCAGGACGACTTATTATGAAGCGGTGAAATACCAGAATCTGCAGTACGCTGGTTCAAACCTTTTTAAAATGAACTCTCGATTATCTGTATTAGTGAATGAATGTTTAAGCACGGATTAACGAAATGCGCGGAAAATATTATCGTGATATAAACGGCTATTTACGCAGATTAGCCATTCTGGTTCTGGTTGGAAGCCGGTGGTTCAGCGCCGAAGAAAGAGAAACCGATCGTTTTGTTTTTGGAATACGAAAGGCATCCTGTTCATTGAATACCATGAAAAAGGGAGAAATATTAATGGCGATTATTACTCCAACCTTCTTGACCAGCTGAATGCCAAAATTCGCGAGATGAAGACAAAATAAATCATCTTTCGCCAGGGCAACGAACCTGCTCAAAAAGGTAAGTTGGCGGGGGAATACTATGGGATTTGGGGTACAATTTGCTCGGTTATTCCCCTAATATTCTCCTGATTCAGTACACTCAGACTTCCATCTGTTCCCAAACTTGAATAAATTCTTTTCTGGGAAGCACTTTGCGTCCAATGAAGAAGTTGAGACGGTCGTAGATGGATATTTTCACAGTCTCTCACTTCCGGGAAGGAATATTGATGTTGGAGACACGGTGGACCAAATGTGTTTCAGTCAAGGGAGATTACTTAGAAAAATGAAATAATTTTTTAACCGAAAATCGCAGCCTTTCATTGTCAGGCCGATAACTTATAACCTTACCCTCGGAGGAATGTTACAAAAATGTCTTCAGTGCGCACGTGAATATCATGCAGCGAAAACACCCTTTGCCACACGATTCCTCCGTTGAGAGGGGTGGGCGGGAAGTGGTTACCAATGTATGACGTAGGATGCTGTTTACGACTTTTCAGTAAACCTCGAGGATGCAACCGGACTTGTGGAATTCGGAGAGAATTAACGATCATGAGATTTCCATGGTGTCCCATTAAAAAAAAAAGACACTAAAAATCAAAAGACAATAAATGTTTTGACATTTTGTGCTATGCACGGTGATTGATGGATGGAATAAGACAAAAGAATATCATTATTCCGCAAAATGGTTCAAATCCTACGCTAATAACTCGATTCCTGAATCTTTTTTATCGAGAATAATAAAACTTCGCTGTGCTTCGCAGTTTAATTCTCAATAGTGCCGAGACTCAACAATGCCGTAGCGGTGTCGCCACTGAATCGAATATTCCCGAATTCTTGGAAATGAAACTCAATGGAGGCAATTGCCTCAAAATATTTCCTCACTTTCGTGGCTAGATAGTTGAAATCCCTACCAGAATAGGGTGTAGCGTTTTAAGATAAAACGATTCTCAGATCTCCCACTTTTTTTTTGTTATATTGTGCAATAGATTGTGTTGCCGTCACCACCACACATTTAGAAATAAATGGCCGAAACGGTCACTACGTATAGTTTGGCAGATTTCGGCGAAAATCTAATCAGTTTATTTAATCTTACCAAAAGGTTTTGACTAGAAATTTATTGATGATTGAAGAAATAGTTTTAAATTTATCGGATTCATTAATAAAGTATTGAATTCACTCAGACCAAAGGGAACAGGCATTATTCGGAAAAGGATCAGAATGCGTTTAAGGAACCTCGGGTTTTTTATTTTTATTTTAATCCCAATATCTAAATATTAAAATGAATTCAAAAGTTTACAGATCAAAAGTAAAAAATAAAATCAAAATTAAAAATTCCCTACACATCATGCAATTGTTTAATCCATTTCAATATGGCAACCTTATTCAAAACGCGATTATCCCTATTCGCTTATCTTCTTAGGAATTTCTCGGTGACAAATGTTATTCATTTTATTATCAATGAAAGTCGATAAATGTTTACTGTTTTCATTAGTATTTCAAGGATGGAATCATTAGCTGTATCGCCATACATTTGACAGTTGTCTAGGTTAAGGATACTGTTTACCATGAAACATGTTTTCATGCTTCTTCGATTAGAACCACCGAAAGTGGTTCGCAATTGGTGTAAAAACTTAGTTCAGATTGTATATTTCGTGATGACACTCCATTTAAGGCACTTTTAAATTCGCGCTTACAATAAAACTGCAGGATAATATGCTGCCCGCCAAAGTAGAGATCTGTTTATTTTTGGAGGTGTCTTAACAACGTAACGTTTTGAAAAGAATTGACCAACATGCTTCATGGTTGCACTCTTTAGACGAATTCCCAACAGTTGAGTAGCGCTGTGCATCTTATCTTGACGTGATTTTGTGATTGGGTAAGTCCATTCAGAAACATTATAAATCGAAGACGTTTTCGAGCGGTGTCCTGAACGAAAACTTTGACGGAAAATCCAAACGCTTCATGTTAAACATGGCCGCTGTAATGAAGTCAGTCACGTTCAAAAGTTTCCTGTAAAAAGGGATTTTTTAATGTTTCATTTTAAAAAGAGGCTTTTTTTTAAATTGTTTTCAATCGTTTGACCACAGATGTGTTGACAATTTTCGTTTACTTTATGCAACTATGCCCTTCCCATTATTTTTCTTTTCTCATTCCAACAAACGAAATATTTTGTCATTATTTCATCTGACCTTTATTCCATTGCCCATATTTTTTCTAACATCTCCTCTTGTATACACAAAGAAGTATAATTCCATTTAGATACGGTAGTTCATGTGCCAGCGGTTATCTGTAGAATATGACTTTATCCCCCTGGCTTGGTCAGATACAGAGTTTGTCTTCTGTTTGATTAGTGTTTTTTTTTAAATTGCACAACTCCGTTCTCTGGCGTATGGCAGGGATTTTCTTTTTTTTACGTATCCGGTCATTGGGGTAAATGGGTTTAGCATTAGCTTTTTACACAAATTCGACTAGTTCATATTGTCATACATAATATTCCCTACCGCTGTGGCCAGGAACCGTGTGAGCAAGCAAGAAATCCATATATCGATCTTATCGATAGAGATGTTCTCTTATCTTCACGTTGTGGCCTCGCCTTCAAAAGTAAATCGTCACTAGAATCCAGAAGAGCTCTGTTTAATCGAGCCATGATATAAAAGAGAAGGGAACAGTTGCATTGCTTAAGTTAATATATATATATCTATGCATAAATATATATGCATATACATATATATATGCAGATATATATATATATATATATATGTATATATATATACACACACATATATATATACATATATATATACATATATATATAATGTATAACACTTAGCACTAGTGGACACAGACAAAAACACAGAAACACACAAAAAAGAGACTCACTATTTTTCGAATTTTCGGTGGTCGTTGCCACCTTTATCAAGGAGGAGAGGGACAGAACTCTACTCAGAACTCAGGAGTTCTTTCCCTCTCCTCCTTGATAAAGGTGGCAACGACCACCGAAAATTCGAAAAATAGTGAGTCTCTTTTTTGTGTGTTTCTGTGTTTTTGTCTGTGTCCACTAGTGCTAAGTGTTATACATTATTATTCACGTCCGTGAGTCTTTCAAAAAGTGTTATATATATATATATATATATATATATATATATATATATATTAATACCCTACCTGGACTACAACCTTGACGTGGTGGAAGGGCTTGTGCGTTCCGATGACCCCTAGAGCTGTGCTGGCGGGAGTAATAATAATTGCTCCTGGTAGGGTCACCCATGCCAGATAGGTCGAAGGTTAGGAGCCAGACGAAACGTGTCACGTAATAAAAACACTATTGAGGAAGGCAACGGGAAACCACCTCAATTATCATTCCCAAGATTTAAATGATGGACCAAATAATAAATAATATGTATATAATATATCATATATACAGGATATGTGGGTCGCGGTAGTCCAGGGACTACTACCAGGGACGTTGAACTACTGACCGGAGGGTCCCGGGTTCCATTCCCAGGCAAGTCTCTGATTACCTGCAGCTCCACCCGAGCTGTATGATTTTTCGGGTACCAGATCTTCCTGGGAAACCATAACCGGTGCAGGGAAAGGAACTGGCCCCCCTAACCTGATGTGTGAATTTCACACGCCGCGTAGGGCTTAGTACTGGGTGAACTCTACCATCACCTACCAAACCAACCTTAGGGTTGATTACTGTCTTTATGGTTCTATATATATATATATATATATATATATATATATATATGTATATATATATGGCTTTGTCACTGAAAATGTTTATAAAGTTTGTCGCTCTAGCTTATTCAAATTCAAGCATCTCATGCTGCCAATACATTTGTATTGGCAGCATGAGAGCATATACATCATTGACTTGAAAATAATGCTAACAAACAAATTTTACATAAACTCCTGGAAGATTATGTATAATAGCGACGTACATCGAAGATATATAAATTAATGAAATATTCTATTTTTATTAATTTTTAAATTTAATCATACAACGCGAATATTTTATCCTCATTTGTCCAAAGGAAAAAATACACAATGATTCCTTGACAGAAGATAATAAACATATTCCTTTAACTTTGAAACTTTGTAAGAAATCAAACTTAGTAAAAACTGCCTGATGTATTTGAGTCAAACCGCCATTTTATCCTTCGAGAGGATAAACACAAATTTATTGTAATTTTAGACGCTTGTACCACGCCAGATTATGTGGGAAGGCATATGTATAACACAAGAGGGAATACGTTAGAATGACATTTTTAAATATTAGTTTTTTAAATGAGATATTTTCTTAAACCTCCACATATTAAATTCGGTGCTACCTTGACCACGTGAACGTAATCCGTTTTGCCCACAGTTCCTGTCTCGATACTAAATTTTACTTTTCATGTCATAGGAGATCAATTGATATATTCCCAGATTTATACAATTTTCAAAATTAAATTAATAATTTAAACGGTTCGCCAATATGGCCATTTAGCAAAGGATAAATTCGAAAACAAAGAAATAATATGTCTGGAGTGAGGTTTTTTTAAAACAACAATTTAACTCGTGGGAAAAGGAAAACATCTGGTTTTGGATGATGGATGATTTTCCTTCATATGCAAATTCACAAAAGAACAACAAAAGCCACAGATACTTCCTTTGTCCATGTAGTATTATTCATACACAACGTAACAACTTTAATTAGACTAAAGAAGGTTTGGGGCCTTGCACGTGCGTGTCCGCCATATTGCGTGAGTTCGAGGGTGACGCTTAAAAGTGTACTACAAAAATAAATGGATTCCCGCCAACGGCATCGTCGGAAGCGCGCGCGCAATTGAAACACATTATTCCACATTGTTACCCACGTGGTCTTGCGACACGCCGCATTCGAAAATCACTCAAAAAGTTCGTTTCTCTTGGATAAAATCTAATCTAGAAGCCAGAATGATATTTAAAAACAATTCATCTGTTGGGCGCTTCTTAAATCGACGTGTCGATTTTAAATGTTTCTTTTCCTAAAGCAATCTTTACTAACTCATACCGTCCCATTCAAGATGGCCGGGTTTGACACTTTTTTTTAAGGACAAGCTACGGGAAAAATGAAGATCATTAAGACTTCCAAAAATGAATAAAACAGCAATCTGGTGAAGTGTCAACAGACTTTTCGAAATGAGGGTGGCCCGACCTTATTAAAAGAGAAAGCTTTCACTTTACCTTTGGATATTTGGTATTTGGAGTGCAGGAACCCGGTTGAAGTGGGAAAGATGATGATGGTACGCCGTCCACTGGCCGAGAGGTCAGTTAGTTCTCCTCCTATCTTCTTTCTCTTCTTACGGGCAAAGAAGGCCTTACACTCCCAAGGCTTCGGTGATAACAGTGACAGGCGAGAGATTGCGGCACCTTACTTTCCCACAACCCCACCCCACCCAACCCCTTCCTTCCTTCCTTCCCAGAAGTCCCCAAATCCCTCCCCTTACCCCCTACCTCGTCCACCTGCATTTCCCAGTACCCTCCCCCTTACTCTTTCCCCCCCACCAATCTACCTACCACCCTTTCCCCATATCTTGTTCCCCTCACCTCCGCCCCAAGCACACACAATTACGCTGTCCACCAATCGGCTCATTTTGAAAAAAAAACATTTTTTCCAACTCTCGTGGCATATGGCTGCCCTTTTTATCTCTATCTCTTAAACGCACACACACACACACACACACACACACACACACATGCTAGCAAACATTCCGGTCGATTGTCCAACGCCCTTTCCCTTAAGAACCCACAGTGTCTCTTCTCTTATAAACTGAGTCCATCTTTCTTGATAAGGAGAATGTCCGGCGAGGAAATTTTATGAGAAGGAACAGAAACACATTCATTGGGTATTCGGTTACGGTCGCGAATTGATGGCAAGATTTGAGATTTGTTCTCTTCGTCCAGAGCGTGACGAAAAATCGTCTCTCGTCATGCACTCAGTGCGTTCGAAAACCGCGATAGCGATGCGAATAGTCTAGGTTGTATCCGTTCGCTTGGAGAGTTCAAAGAAGGTGAGCAGAGATTAACTGACGAGTTTGCACCGAGGTTTCCACTATGCTACTATATGAGTAATGCTCATTCTCTGGGAAAAATAGATTTATTGATTTGCGTTCTTGTACAAATGCATAAAATTCTTCAAAATAATCGCACCCTGTATGAATACACTCGCGCAGAAGTGTCTGCCATGCCTGGAAGGCACCACATTGAAACTCCTCGACGGGAACCAAATTTAGCCCGAATATGACCCTACCGCGATCAGAGAATGTTATTCTGACCCCTATCGTTCGTGGAAAAAATGATATCTTAAAGCTATATGTTCTACACTTAATCTTTCTTAATTTTACTAGCAAGATCTCTCCTACCAAAGTACAATGGGGGCAATAATACATTTTCAACATTACTGTTAAAGACATCCTTCCAATTTATGAATGATTTATATTTAATCTGTATGTGTAAAATAAAATTTATTTTAGGTGAGATCAAGTGATTGATAGAAGAATACCAGCCGAAATCACACAGGTTCAAAAATCATCACGTAAAAAAATAGTCCCTAATAAGTTTCATAGAGAACGTTTAAAAAATAAAATAAAAACAACCTCTCAAGAGTGCTTTTACTATGTTATTTTCACATAATATCCTATTTACTAAATGTGCACGAGTAGGGATTACATTAATTTCATTCTCTCATCATTAATACGTGAACTAAGGTTGACGCATTTCACACGTGTGCAGTCACGATCTAACTTCCTCAAAAATGAAATGAGTTCACATATTTGTTTGCGTGTATGATGTAAATCGGGGAAACCCAACCGCGGTACACACGGACAATATTTGAAAAGGAATGAGAAACTGTTTTGGAAATGAGAAGGAAAAGTCGAAAACAGTGTATATGAGAAGGGAAAGGGGATTGATACAGATAAAATGCGAGGATGTTGATGTTGTCGGAAATACTGAGAAACATTTTTGAGCTGTTTATTTTGATGATTCGCTTTGTTGTTTTTAACCATCACGGGTTAAATCAAACCGAGGATTGGTTTGAAGAAAGACATCTCAAATCTAAAGGTACAACAAATCCTTTTACCAATCCGCCAATCCCTTCATTCCCTCACAGCTTCGTTGCATCAGACACTTTCCGTCATCTGATTCTCGTAATTGTACTTCTTACTCTGAATTCAATCTCTGATTCTTTCCCTTTTGTATGTTCCCTTCAGTATTTCAAAGAAACTGCGGGAGATGCCACAACAGTAACTTTTCATGGAATCATCCGCTAATGTGCATTTCAAAGCAATAATTTCAGAGTCAAAAAATCATTCGCCTTGACTGGGATTCGAACCCAGATCCCTCAATATCCGGTCGAGTGCTTTAGCTAGTTAAGCAATCGAGGCGTCCTCTTAACCTCTGAAATTTTGGGGGCTTTTAAAGAAACAAGATGTTGTGACGAAATACCGTACATGCAATGTCATCGGCATTCGTATTCGTGCGCGACGCGCCACAGTCCACGAGGTTAAAACCAACTTTTAAACACTTATGGTGTTTATACCTTGGACAAATTCAAAAGAAACTGCGGGAGATGCCGCAACAGTAACTTTTTAATGGAGTCATCCGCAAATATGCATTTCAATTTTTAAAGTTTAAAAGGACGTCTCGATAACTTAACTGGCTAAAGCACTCGGCCGGACAGTGAGGGATTCGGGTTCGAATCCCGGTCAAGGCGAACGACTTTTTTACACTCTGAAATTATTGCATTGTCGTTCAGTACTGCTCTCTATCTTGTCCCAGGATGCGTACATTTAATTTCCTTCGCTTTCTCGTACGATAAAAGTAAGACTTAATCTCTACAAACATCCTCTCTTAGAAGTCAATTCTTCACTCGTTTATTCTTTGCATTTTATTTTCATGATTTCCAATAATATTCCCTATTCTTCTTCTTGCGTCCTCTGTAAACTCAATCTTAAATCTTTCTTCGCATTTCTTCTTCATTTATTACTACTCTAATGTCCACCTTTTTTTGTTATTATTCGGTATCAACACATTTCAATTGCTCCATCCGCAAAACAATGAGTTGTGGGGTGAATAGTATACCTATAGATTAGGTCCCTAAATGTTCATTGACCGTCCATTCCTAATGGACCACTCTTTTACTGTCAAAAAAGACTATGAGCATGAGTTGTCACTTTGGATTAGCTCATTCTTACCATTTTGGGGCTTGGTGGACTGGTTGGTGTTCCACTCAGAACTTTGTTGTTTTCTTTCTGGGTCGTATTCAAAAACCCAGGTTTCATCACCAGTGATGACGTTGTCCAAATAATAAGGTTCGTTTTCAATACGTAGCAATAGTAGTTTGCATGAAATGTCCGCTCGATTGGTCTTTCGTGACACGGTCGGCGCGCAGAGGTTTAACAATAACGAACATTTGGGTCAATGAACATGTTGGGTATAAACCGTCCGTACCGTATGTAAATATAAACCGTCCAAGTGAGTGAATTCTCACCTTTACCGATCATTGCACATAGTATTAGAAACGCATGGCATTGAAAAGATATAAACATAATTAAAGTGTAAGTGTTGGTTTGTGAAAAGGAGAAACTTAAAACTAGGGATAAAATATGAAATCTTAACCTAACAAGAAAGAAAAGCCGACAGGGGATGACTTTTTACAAACAAGTACAAATAAGAATGTCGTTATCAGTACTAATTAGCAGTAGTAGTAGCAGGTAATTAAATAAAGGACAGCTTAATTCCTTAAAGGACGTAAATTCGCCCCCATGAGCTTAATATTAGATTGGCCTAAACAATGGCCAAGCGAGACGTTAAGAAAGAAATGAAAGAATAAAAAAAAGAAACAATGAAAACTGCCCTCTGAGCGTAGAGCGGTACAAAAAAAATGGAGATAGGACTAGTCCTTAGTCACATGGTGAGTTCCAAAAGTCATGCGATTCAATTTCCCTCGCCGTTTCAATTGGTCGGATTGGAATTAAATCACGGAGTAGGTGGATGGGACGCTAAGCTTCGCCGCGAAACCAATGTCAGTGCTCTCTTCAGCTGTGGAATCGGCAGGACGTCAGTTATTGTACACCTCTGCGCACCGACCGTGTCACCAACCAAGCGGAAATTTCATGCAAACTACTATTGCTACGTATTGAAAATGAACCTGATTATTGGGACAACGTCATCACAGGTGATGAAACCTGGGTTTTTGAATAAGACCCAGATAGAAAACACCAAAGTTCTGAGTGGAACACCAATCAGTCCCCCAAGCCCAAAATGGTAAGAATGAGCTAATACAAAGTGAAAACAATGCCCATTGTCTTTTTCGACAGTAAAGGAGTGGTCCATAAGGAGTTTGTTCCTCAAGGACATACCGTTAAAGGTGTCTAGTAAGTGAATGTGCTGGAAAGACTCCCAAAAGGGTCATCAGGACGAGAAAATGCATCGCCTCTACGTGGCAACTCCATCATGACGACAATGCGCCTTGCCAATACGGGCTACGAGTCCGCGAGTTCCTGGCCAAACACCAGGTGCCAACGCTGCGCCATCCCCCCCTCTAGTCCTGACGTCACCCCAGGACACTTCTTAAAGTTCCCTCGGATTAAAGCAGCCCTAAAAGGACCCCGTTGTTTGTCCATAGAAGATATCCAATCAGCCGTGACGAAGATCTTGCGAGAGTTTTTCGTCACGGCCATCCAGGGCGCGTTCCGGTCATGGCAGAGTCGCTAGGAAAAATGTGAAGAGGCCCGAGGACAGCACTTTGAAGAATTTCAAGTGTTTGTGGAAATATATTCAATGAATTACTTTTTGTAAAATTTCATTGTTTTTGGAACGCACCCTGTATGTAGAGAGAAGGGGGTGGCAGAGAGATAGAAGGGAGCAGTTTTCTCTCAACCAGTCCAGGTAAAATAAATAACATGTCCAAATATAAGCCCAAAATTAATACATAAGGATGGATTCTGGAAAACAAGGTTGGGCCGTATGGTGACTCTTAAAAGAGTGGGGGATGCTGGAAAAAACTTGTGCGTGAGAAAGAAAATAAAAGGAAAGATGAAAGGTGAACGCTCAGGAGTGATTAGAGTACAGTTTAAGGAAAAAGGATTTTTACAGGGGGAAGGAAACGAATGGGAATCCTTCAGGAAAGACGGTGCAGTCACAACCAGCAAATGGCGTAAAAAAACCACAATTAAAGACGCAGACGTGACTGAAAAATATCTAGCGATTCAGAGATATTTGAGTTGGATTACGCTATGTTGTTTATTTGGGACACCGTCATCAATTCAATCTCAACAGTTTCCTCCCGGAAGCGGATGCGGATTCAGGAAATCCATTCCCGGTAGTGACAGTAACGTCGTATTCAAACCTTTGATAAAACCTGGAATATGGGTAAGGAAATGGAATGTACGTAGAAGCTTAACTAGGGACGAAAAGGAAGGAATTATTTGAGCAGAGGTGAAATTTATGAACGAGGACAAGTAGACGGCCAAACATTTGAAGAAGGAAGTAAACATCGCAGAAAAGGAATAAAGAAATCCTCAAACGAAACAATAAGAGGAGTGAATAGGAAAAGATTGAGTAAGCCATGGATTAAAAACGAGATAATGAGGAAGATAGAAGAGAGGAAGAAATGGAAGAATGTACTTAATAGAATCAAGAAGAAGGAATTACAAAGAAATAAAAAATAAACTCAGTCAGGAAACTGAAGCGGTGAAAGAGCATAGTGCGAGCCTATGAAAAGTTTAAAGAGTAAAGTTAAAATTCGTGCGCTTATACAGGTAGCTTAAAACACTTTCGGGAAGTAAAAAGGAAAAAAATCAGAGTTAACAGTTATAGAAAAGTCGGGAAAAACACACAAGTTGAACCAGAAGAGATCCTTGAGAGATGGAAGGAATATATAGAAGAACTGGGCGACAAAGAAATTAGACCGGAGATATTAAACGTAAAAATAGGCAGGAGGAAATACAGAGAGTTAAACAATAAATTGAGGTGGGCAACAAATAAAGCAAAATAAGCATGGGGGAAGACGCAGTGCGAGGATATGGAAAATTTGCAAAGGAAGGGTGAAATTGGTACGCTATGCAGCCAGGTTAAATCACTATCGGGAAGTAAGAAGGGAAGATCTGTGCTTACAGTTAGAGATAGGTCGGGTAAGATAATAATTGACGCAGAAAAGATCCAAGAGAGATGGAAGTAATATATAGAACTGCATGGTCAAGAGCGTATGCCAAAAAGGTTAGACGTAGAAAGAGGATATGATGTACATGAAGATAGCTTAGGTCTAGGCATTCTAGACGATGAGATAGTAATGGCATTAAGGGAATTGAAATCAAATATGGCCGTGGGGGTAGACAAAATTCCCGCGGAACTACTTAATGGTTTAGGAAATTGCGAGAGGAAAAGTTTTTGTGGAATGATTCGTAACATTTACGAGGGGGAAATTTGGTCTGAAGGCTCCGTTATATCAGTGTCAGTTCCTATGTGAGGACTACTCGTATGCAGGAAAGTGAGAAGAGAAAATCCATGCACACCATCACGAGAGGACGACTATTAAATGAAGCAGGGAAGATTCAAGAGAATTGGAAAAATATATCGGAGAAACATATGGTGAAGACATTAGACCATCAGCTTAGACATTGGAAGAGAATATAACACTGTTGAGATAAGCTTGGGTCCAGATATACTTGATGGTGAGATAGAAAAGCCATTGGGGAAATTGAAATCAAATGAGGGCGTAGTGGTAGATGATAGCACTAGATTTGTATTGAAATTTAATGGTCACTTTGTTGCACAGCAAACCATAATTTATATTTTTGAGAGTGGACATGGTCGTCCAGTGGTCTAGTGGTTCTGGCTTAATGACCACAGGGCCCAGGCGTGATTCCAGTTGATGCCTTTGGGCTCCCTATCCTTTACCCTAGCTGTGCAATTTTTCAGGTTTATCAGATCTTCCACAGGCAACATTGGGCGAGGAACTGGCCCCCCTTATAAATACCCTGCTATTTTATGCATTTTACACATTTATGGGCATAGTATTGGGTGAGCTCCACCCTCAGCTATCAAACAAAAGTCCATGTTGATAACCATGGTTGGTGGTTTATGTTTTGGAGAGTGACGGGGAATTAATGAGGATGATGTTTGAAGTTATTTTATGCTAGAAATAGGAGCTGTAAAGTGGGCGATGTTGAGATGAATAGTAAGAGTAGGGTTAGGATGTATTACAAAGGCTCAAGACCCTGTAAGGAAAATGGAAGATAACAGAGGGGTGTAAGACTAAGAAATTTAAGAAAAACTAAGACATTTAACCTTCTTAGTATGAATAAAACTTTCTTGGGACTCTATCTGATTCCTTAGTTTTCTCACTTAAATCTCTCATTCTCTGGCATATAATAGAGATACCGAAGAGACAATTTAGCCATCCTTGATGTGTATACTGGACCAAGGCATCTAATCAACTCTCCTCTGACCCTGAGATTAATTTTGAAAGTCAAAGGTTCTCCGCGATATACATAGGGTTGGGCTTTTTGAGGTTCAACCATCATAAGTGCCTGACATGTCTTAATTTCTTTCCCTTTCCATCCATTTTTCCCCTCAGAATTCATTGCTGCCATTGCAATGCTTCATGTTTTCATTGAATAATATTGAATAATATATAATATCCTTAAGGACTGGTGTGTTTCGAATCTAATATTCCAGAGTCAAAAAATATACAATTAGGTTTTTTTGAGATTTTTGATACTCTGTGAAGAAAATACAGGATATTTTCAATTACTCTCTGTACCATTTGCATCAAAAAAATTTTCTTTTTGGCTTTGCCATACTGAGAAATGACTTCTCACAAGGAACCAAAATCATAATAATGGTTCACTAAGCTTTATAACATATAAAATTCACTCCTTTTGTTTATAAATGGCCTGGTATTCTGTCTGACATTATTTCCACCGAGATGTAAAAGTGTAAAAATCATTTGCCTTGATCGGGATTTGGAGTTGGGATTTTTGTGTAAGAGGATGACTTGGTAGCTTAACTGGCTAAAGAAATTGGCCAGACTTCAAGGGATCAAGGTTCAAATCCCAGTCAAGGCAAATAATTTTTACACATTGAAACTGTTGCATTGTCATGATAATACCTCATCTAGTGAATTTTGGGGGGGAGTGGTGAATCTGGAGGCATAGCAAGGATTTTGAACCCATGATCATGAATGAGCTGTCCGTTGGTAAATCATACCAACTCTTGAAAGGAAAAGCTTAAGTAATTCCTGCATTTATCCAACCCCAAAAATTCAATTGGTAAGAGACCAAATATCATGATACCAATAGATCCAAATCAAATAGAAATCCTTTAAAAGCAATACTAAATAATTGAGAATTTTTTTGGAGAGATTTGTGTATTTCCTTAAAGAAGCTTGGGTGTTTTATTTTAAATATAGTTCCCACTATTTCTTACATGCCAAAAAGCATTATTGGAAGCTAAGTAAAATGTATGTCGTAATTTATCCTGCAGGTATTTGGGTAGAATTCATAAAAATCCTCCTATTGAGATGTGATCTTTTATTTTGAGGTTTACAATTTTGTTTTTTGTTCTCCACTAAGTGATGCATTGACTAAAATCCATGTCTTTGTCAATTCACATATTTCTATGCAATTTGTACTATGTTATTGTTCATTCTTTTGGATGTGGTTTTTTTTAAAGTTAGATCTTGCACCTTATATCTCATGGATATTCAGAAATAAGAGACCAAGGATTGAGAAATTGTGTGTGATTTTTTTAATCCTTCATGGTTTATCTATCCTTACATATTGCATTGGAATTTTAAGGATTTCTACAGGAAGAGAGAGAAGGATTTTCCCCTCATATCTAAATCACAAATTTTGGTTTAGGATCCAAATTCAACAATTCATGGTACAAGTAGTAGATGTTTTCAGATGAACATATAGCAGATAGACTTTATTATAGTCAGGTGATATTTTATGTTACCATAGTTATCTCATCTTTACATACACGGAGAATATTCATGTATACATATGTGTATGTATATATATATATATATATATATATATATATATATATATATATATATATATATATATAATTTTATCAGCAGGTGGATTTAAAGGGCAATGGATAGATTGCACTTGGGAATACTCATTCATTCACTTATTCATTCTCTCAGATTGATTGTAGAAATGAGGTGGATCTATGAAAATGAACAAAACACCCTGTACTTCAGTTTTTATTAAAAATAACATGGCAATGATAAATAAGTCAAGGGCTCAATAAGAATCCATAACTGAGTGTCAACCACTCGGTTGACTAGCACAACACTTAGTGAAATACATACAGATAACTCTACATGTATATCTGCTATTCTAAGAGGTTTTTGGCATTTCTTGTACAGTTATGAAATCAACCTAGGACATCCTGAATGACTCATATTTCTTCAATTTTTGAATCATTCATCATGCTTATACAAATAACAACATTTCAAATAAAATAATAATTCCAGCATTGGAATTACCTTCGGGTAGTCAACTGCCCATTATCATTGATGCGACCCCTCACTTCCCTCCTCAGTTCATTGCTCTAATTGCTTGCAGGAGCCTTCCTGCCTAAAATTACACACAGTGCCAGGTCAATGTAACATTCTTAATGGAAGGAACCAAGGAAACTGCACATGTATTCCTTAATTTCATTTCACAAGACCTTCTAAGAACACGTGAAAAATATTTGTCTATATTTCATTTTATAATAACAATTCTAAAATATAGATATATATGCATATATATATATATATATATATATATATATATATATATATATACATGTATATATATATATATATATATATATATATATATATATACATGTATATATATATATATATATATATATATATATATATATATATATATATATATACATGTATATATATATATATACACACATGTATATATATATATATATATATATATATATATATATATATACACATGTATATATATATATATACACATGTATATATATATATACACATGTATATATATATATATATATATATATATATATATATATATACATGTATATAGTTTTTGTTGTAATTAACTGCACACGACTCTCACGTTAAAAACTAAGCCTTTTACTGAAAGCAACACCAAACTACTATTCTCTTCTCAACAACACTGAGTTAGCTCTACTTGCGATGGACATACTAACTCTGTTTATTTTTTACAGGCACTGAAAAATTCAATAGTCAACGCATTCCATAATCACAGCAGTCCTACACAGAAACAGATTGCTTGCATTTAAATATATATCACACTTTCCTTACCCTTTGTTTGATTCATTCATTTCCTATAACTCACGTTGAGAGCACTCTTTGTTTAACAAAAAAACATCAAACTTATAAAAATGCCCCTCATTAATCCTACAAGTCATCCATATTTGATTGCCACACCAATCATCAAGCATAAGAAGCAAATTATTGCACATTTAAAATAATTCACTTCATCACATTCAAATATTACTAATCAAATAATTATTTGCCATACCCTTATAACATTTCTTTTGAGCTTCTTTTTAAATACACCTATGACTAAACAATCTCAAAAAAAACACATGGTTAACAAATCAATTGCTGATGAATAACACTTTCATCACATTAAAACTACATTAATGTCTTTCATGGCAAGATCATTGTAATTTATTGTACTGTAATAAAAATAATCATAATAATGATAATAATATGTATAGGGGCACGATTTCTGGCTTCCTCCTTTCATTGTAATGTTATTTTTTTAAAGTGGTCATTAATATTATTCATCACACATTTACTATCATTGTAATTTTTGAGTCAGGCTTTACATGGAGGTGACATGCAGAAGAACTACATTTACATATTTTTTTTAGGACAAGAGGACATTTAGCAAAAAGTTTTAGGGGAGATTACTCATCATATCTTTGGATTATTGGAAAAAATATATAATCTGGGTTAATTGTCAACATTGAAAACATTAGGAACATCTATAGCATATAATATCAGAATTATAACCGCATTTGTGATCCCTTCTAAACTAAATGAGAACACTTTGAGAAAAATTAAAAACTTAAATTCCATGCAAAATGAATTTTAAGTTTCTATCAACACTTTCAATTATGTCAGCCTAAAAAAAGAGAAAAATTATTTCATTAAAATATCTTAATATTAATTGACTATGAAGATTTTGCAGCATGTAATTATGAACTACCATTTTAAACACAGATTTTTCGCTCATAATTTGGTTTTGTTATGTGATTTATTCCTGGTTTACACAACTCATTGGCAGAACATATGAAATAGAAAATTTGTCTAGTCTCTTAACTATCATTTTCTGTATTATCATTATTTACATGTTAATTTTCTATTTGGGGAAACTAACCTCTGCATTTCTCATTCCAAATTATTATTAACTTTTTTTCTTTTGGTAACATGTTGTTAGCTTGTAGCAAGTTTCATATACCTCAATAATCAACTCTCAATGCATCCAACTTATTTCGACTCATACCAGCAAGCTTTTGAATTTCCGAAAATTCTCCTAAATCCAAAAATCAAGTTATACACAATGCCATGCCAAGTAGAGCTGCAAATACTCAAAGGGCAGCAGATAATTATCTAAGGGAATGTATTCGATAACATCTTTTGTTAATGCATCTGTGCGCCTTTGAATAAAAACGATCATAACAAATGGAATTTTGCTATTTGACTCCAGAGAAGATTGGAAAGATGGAAGTGTACTGACTGTCTAGGAAAGTAAAAGTTATTCTTAATGATGAATTAAATTCTGCAACAGATTGAGGGATATAACCAAGCAGTTCATATATTTAAAATTAACCTGCAAATTTCCGATGAATATCATCAACAATCAGTAAAACGCGAGAATTCTGCATGCTTAAAATGGCTATTTTGAATAAGATTCTTGGTAAGTTATGTATTTTATGTGGACATATGTATGAGGACAATTCTTTTATACTGGATCACAAAAATAATACATAGATACTTCCCTAACAAGTAATGAGAATTAATAATTGAGCAAATATGAGTATATTACAAAAATGTCCCATTTCTAGGAATATGTGTTCTAAAATAGTTAATACTCCAAGCATAAAAAGTATAATTAGATAGATCACAAAAAAAAAAGATGAATATAGGAAACCATTGAGATCAGCATATAAAAACAATCATAGAGCAATAATTTCCATAGTACTAGAAATAAATACACGAGAAATGAGTCTATTTATACAAGGAACCATGGTTTTCTTAAATGAGCAAATGAAAATGAAAAAAATTGAAAAAGTTGGCTAAAAATTTAAATAACAGGGAACTAAGTTATGTGATTTAATGATTAAATATAGTCATCATAAGACATATTGTAAGCCTTGTATCCCAGTGAAAAAATATAATTTTGTCTATCATGAAAAACTAGAGATAAACTAGATGTTTGTGTAGTCTTTGAGTTAAAAATATTTCACAAAGAAATTAATGAGCCTTGAAATACACATATTTTTAGATAAAAACATTTCTGTGTGCACAAAATCACCCATAAAAATAGATTAATGATGCAGCATTATAGCTCATTCAGATGATCCATTTTTTATTAAGAGAAGAGTACTCATTTATTTCATATAAGAATGTAAGTTTCTCATTACAAGACTTATGGCAATATGTACTCATGTGTCTTTTTTGAATGAAGCTGGCGGTTGACTTTTTCACTTTTGCTTTGGTTTTGATGCCATTGAATCATTAAAATAAACTGATATTTCTCCATAACCTGACTGATGGATGGTTAGATACTTGTATTAATTTCCTAGCTATACCTATTTTTGTGAGGTTACACACACACATAAATATATATATATATATTTATATATATATATATATATATATATATATATATATATATATATATATATATATATATATATATATATATATATATATATATATATATATATATATATATATATATATATATATATATATATATATATATATATATATATATATATTCGTCCTTTATATGTGTTCCTATCCTTTTTCCTTATATCTGTTTCTGTATATATGAGTATATATATATATATATATTTGTGTGGACCTTTTTCCTGAAAAACTACTGCCTTTCTCAATATCTCAATACCAGAGAACTGGATTCGTAGGTGTTATTTGCCTTTACAAACCATTCCATTTTCTCTCTGGAAAATATTACCCTCTTGCAATGAAAAGTTTAAAGGGTTAACCTGTTGATGAAATCATTATTGAGATCTCCAGAGTCATTATTAATGTTGAAAATATTTAATAAATATTTCAGTTGCTAGTACTCAGTCCTCATTATAATCTACATTTTGCATGAAAATGAGAACATGCTTTGATGCCATTAAAGAAGCCTGAAAAAAATTGCAAAATCTCTCATGTATGTATGTATTTCTAATGGTGGATGGATCATAAATTACTTTTCTGAATCATGAGCCAAGTGAAAACTTTGGGACTAATGGAGATGGTTATGCAGTTGTTACTGGAGGATAATTTTTGGTTTCAGGGATATTATTAACTGACAGTGGGGAGAATTTTCCATGAATTTTGGCTCTCGTGAATCCGAAGAAATGCTCTAAATACAAAAAATTATGTAAAATAACTCTGATTTTTTCGTATAGATCATGACTTGCAATGATATTTATTGAATCAAGGTTTTAACAAAAATGAAAGAGAATGGAATCACATTATCAATGATGGCATAATACAATTATAAGGAGCATGAATGAAAGCATGAGAGAATAGTCGGGTCCCTGCTAATAAACCGACATAGTTATAAATCATGAGTTTTCAAACAGTTTTGTGGGTATCCCATTCGCATTGAAAAATGAAAAAAAAAAAATTAATGTTGACTTCCTATCATGTATAAGTTATATTTTGCCTTTTTTAGAGACAACATACCAATCATTCTATCACGTCTTGAATGATTTTTTATTGTTTTATTCTGAAAACCACCAAGCACATCATGAAAATATTCTTTCACTGTGATAATGGCTATCACGTCCAATTATAAATAAGCTGAGAATTTTTTTTACCATGTCTTGCCAAGTATATTAATATTTTGTGTGGTATTCATTCTTTAAGGGCGTTTAGAAACATTTCCCTACTCACTTAAATACAAAAAAATATTTGTGATTCGATCAAAGTTGGTTTAATTTGTTCACGATTCAAGAGGTGGCACAAATCAGCAAAATTACCCTGATCTTCATCTATTGTTCAAGTTCAGGCTATAAGGCTTGCCTTTCTTCTGTCACATAGAAAACATCAATATTTCTCCCTTTGTTCTTACTTAAATTGTGAAGAGAAGTTAATAATTTTGAGGAGCAGAATTTTGTAGATAGGGTAAACTGAATTTTCAGTTGTAGAACTTTCAAAATAAAAAAAATATTAATTCTAAGTAAATCAACCGAAACAGTTTGCTTGTTTTTTTTTTGGTTCAGAAAAAGAAATAGGTTCTAATCAATGATACTGAAATCCAGGGGTGCCCACTCCCACCAAAATCTCTGACTAACACTCCCAACAGATCTATCCACCCTAATAGCCCCAACAACCACCCTAAATACCAAACCTATCCTTAACACACACATGTAAAAACTTTTTTGCAATTGCATGCTGTTTTTCTTTGAATCAATCGTAAACTGCATGTTAAAATATTCCATTTAAGCAATATTACACCAGTAGTTGCATTAGAAGTTATAGTAAAATTAAAAGAGATTATTTCTGCACTGCACTGGAATGAAAAACTGTGATCAAGAATAAATATACTATTTCAACTGATCAACCACTTCATTTCAATGAACACAGTCATTTTTATTGCATGTTTCTTAAGCTTTAAACCCATGAGTTAATTTACTTATCTTCACCTCCTCACCCCTCCCTCCTCTCTTACTTATTTTAATGATGCAGTTTTCCTCGTGAACCCTCCCTCTGAGCACCCCTGTCTAATGAAAAAAAGGGACTATTCATATTTTTTTTTAAACTCACTGGAGTTATTCATATGCATATTTCTGTCCCTGGATGGCAATTATATTCATACTAATCTGATAGGCACCCATGAAGTTGAGAGTAAGACATTTGCAAGAAGACTTTTGGATTGGAAAGAGATTTTGCCACAAGGCACCTAGGGATTTACCATCAGTTTCCCTCAGAATCAATTCAAAAGGTTGGCAGATTGAGCAGTTGGCCAAGATTACTGGGGGAAGGGTAGGGAAATTGATTAAATTTGCGTTAAATAAAACAGTTTGGGCAGAAATTAATTTTAAAATCAATAAATTAGTAAGCTGTGCAGTGAAACTTTTCATGACCTTACATCTTCTTGTAACGCAATGCGGTAGGGATATCAATCCTCAATTCTCAATTTTCAACCTGCTTGGTAAACTATTTGAGTTGCAATTTGCCCAATGAAATACCTAAAATAGTATTTTATTTTATATCTCAGTGATGAAATTCCATAGAAATTATATGTGAATGTATTGGACACAAAAGTGAATCAGTGGTCGCAATACCTTAAACATATATTGGACAATGAATATCACTATGAGTTTTCATAACATGGCATTACATGTGGTAATCTAAAAATAACGGGTTAAAATATCATTTTTGTATATTAGATGAGAGTAAATATTCTTCTAAAAAGTAAATTTTGAGCCATAGAAGTCCTAATTGGAAAAAAGTACCTTGTATTCATGATATGCTCCTTCATGTTCCTTTTTGGGGTATAGTTACATCTTTTTTGATCAGTTATCATTTAATTGCAAACTCAAAACCCTCAGAATTTTCTATTTATATCCAGCATCATCTGTGATTTTTCCTACATATGCCACTTAACTCATCATATTGTTAAACTCTCTTTTAAGAAAAAAAATGAATGACCATCATATCTAATATGTACTAAATACACAATAAATGTACAAAACATAGCTTCATCACAGAAAATATGGAAGTACTTGAGGTTTAATTAATTTCATGGAAAATTACCTAGGTGGTTAATTTGGAGAGGAAGAAATTTGAGCCCATAGAAAAGGAATGAATATCAAAGGAATTATTATATTTAGGACTTATAAACTCCATGTGAAAAGTGGTCATCTCTTCTCATTTCATTCTCTGTCCTTTGTAATAGAAGCCTCTTTGCTTTAACCAATGCTTAACTCCCTATAATGGCGACCTACCTTGAATACTTCAATAACACAAAGCAAATTCTGCACAATACCGACTACATCTTGCTGGTTCTTCCTTCTATCCTAGGGGGTAATAATGCATTCCTATTCAATTTAATTAATTTAGCTCCGTTAAATTACCTGCATACCAATTCCAATTTTAAGCATATTGACAAAATTAACTCTGAAATATCATGGCTGCATACACCTTTGAGCAAGACAAAACAGTTTCTCAGTTCTGCATTTGATGAGATTGGCATTAATGAAAAGATTTTTCTTGAGCTCCACTGTTACCAAGGAATAAGCAATGTAGGTAATTTTATTATGACTTTGATTACTTACAGAAAACGTTAATATTATTGCTGATCTGTAGATACGATAATAATGGTACTGATTAATTTTTAATTTATCAGTTATCCAAGTTTACCATCAAAACATGCGTTCCTAAAATAATTTCACTACTTATTCTGTATTTTTCTCTTAAAATAAACTAACATGGGCAATGTCGACTGAAAATTAATGCAATCAAAATATGCATTACTCGTTCAGTCAGTAAATCATTTAAACCACTTCAGTTTTTGACTTAAATAGTCAAATTATATCATCATAACTCTTAGTGTTTAATGTTTAGGTTTCTTGCTGACCATAGTGCTTTGTTGATAGCAATCCAAGTAGATTTTAAAGGTGTTGACTGGATTGCCACAATGTTTATCATACACTTTTCCCTGGATCTTCTGAAATTTCCCTCACTGAAAATCCTTTTATTCCAGAACCAATAATTGGATTAGATTGATGACTCATTAGTTTTAATATTTATGTGCATATAGCACTTCAAACTTCTCACAGCACCACTTCAGTGTTCAGTCTCTCCTGTATTTAATAGAGGGATATACTTCCTTGTATTTCCACGAGACAATGCAAGTAGGTAGCCATTTTTGAACTATCACAGTTGGATCTATGATGATCCTTACCTCAAAATCCTTATTTTTCCAGGTACATACTACACTTAAAAAAAAAAAATTAACCAATTCTTCCAGATCAACAGAAAATTCTCATTACTCTTTAAGCTAGGAGTTCCATAGTTTTATAAACTTGCTGCAACCCTAATGAAACATCAATACATTTTATTAAGTTACACATATATAAAATTTTTATTTTCAATAGTTGATTATGATGCTTGAAAGCCAGGACCACCACAATATTTTCAAGAAAAGATGAATTTTTAATGCTGTAGCCGAAATTATGACAATGCTTCAAAGTGCAAAAATGGAGCGTTTGAGGGATTGCTTGGATATATCCTGATTTAAAAAAAATGAAAGCTTGCTCTTTATGCAGAAAAAATTTCAGAAAGATTAAAAAAAAAAAATAATATTATACAGAGCATGACATTAATTTTGTTTAATTTTCATTTATCACAGTCACAACAAGTTCAGAGAAGTTCACATATATCCATAAAAAAATTGAAGGATGATTTCACATTGATGTCTAAAAAATTGATCCAAATATAGAGTTATTTGGTCGAATACCATTTTTTTAAGAGGTTAAAATTTTTTTGAGGAATTATGGGATGACAAGTAATGAGTCCATAAATATATCATTAGAGACTTATACATTCATGGATACATAAATGCCAGATACCATCATAATTAAAAAGGACAATTTAAACTTATGTTTAAGCCTACTATTTGGAGGGCTATGTTGTGACAGTTGAGTTTGGAGATGAGATTATGGAGCACAATATCTAAAGAGTTATGTCATGTTCACAGAAACATATATTAGTTGATTCACCAAAGAAATTGTGTGGACTGAAAACCATTTTCAGTTGTCTTTATATTAGAATTACATAAATTTGCTCCGGTTCAATTAAATTACCGTTTGAAATTGATTTTCAGATTAATGATGAGATCCAGGGTATGATAAATTGCTTGATTTTATTTTGTAATAGTCATCATTTAGGGTACGTATCCATTGAGAAGGAAAACATTTTGAGCTTACAGTTTCATGCATTCAAATTAGGATAGATTAAGAGAAACTTCAAGTTTTCTGACTCTCTTATGATGATACCCTGATAGTCCAAGATTGTATTTCAAAGTTGACTCATAATTGACAACTTAGACAAAAATTGTTTTAGTTGTATAAATTAAAATTTTCTAAACTTTTTGAATCTTATGGAAGAAAATGACATTCATTAATGGCTGAAATAAAAAAAACAAAGTCTGAAATGACTACAGCATTCCTATATTTTCATCTTTTTTGGGTGTCATGGAGGTCCTTTTTTAATGTAATACACAATCCATATTCACAGTACATCCAATGCTTCTCCCTGAGTTGTATACACAGTCCACAATGGATTTACATTTAGTGCAGACTATTAATCTCACCCCGACATGGAATAAGCATCAATAAAGATTGCACACCTACAAGGGAGTAGTGTTTGCTTGTAGGCTTTGCATGCAAGGTGTACAGTTCCAATGTATGTATATTTATAATTATGTGCACCAATGTGGTTGCCTGTGAGTGTAAGTATGTATCTGTATATATATTTATGTACACGCACATGCATATATATATATATATATATATATATATATATATATATATATATATATATATATATATATATATATATATATATATATATATATATATACACACACACACACAAACATATACATACGCACATATATGTATATAATTACCTATAATGGTAGGTATGTATAATTTTCACAATTTGAGGATTACACACCAAAATAAAAAATCTACAATTTCCTTCAAGAGGTTATTGCCCAAACTTCACATTTCATATGCACTAATTATCCATGGCTTGCAAATTAACAATTTTTATACGTATGCCTTAAAATATTCATTCATTCCATATTGCTTTCAAAAATTGTTGCACATTACTGTGTCATTCACCAATAATCCAACCACCTCAAACATGTTTTCTCATTGGACATTTATATATATATATATATATATATATATATATATATATATATATATATATATATATATATATATATATATATATATATATATATATATATATATATATATATATCCATACAGATGAACCTTTCATAACTTCTAAGCCCTCTCTGATCCAAGTAACATTAAGCCCCTTCATTGAACACAAAACAAGTATTTACAAGTTGATTTTGGACCAGTCATGATTATGAATGAGATCAGGCATGTCATATTACCTGTCACATCCCTATTCTTACTTTAACTGAGCATCATTTTATATCTTACCAGTTTACATTTTGTATCCAATGGATAATTTCACAAATATCACTAAATGTGTAATATTACACTACATATTCCCCTGAATTGCTTTCAACATTTCCAGGGATTGTAAACACTTGAAGTATACTAAATTTCTTTCTCTCCTTTCCACAGTTTTATTTCTTTACAAACCTCAAAGTGTGTTGTCTTCCTGTGACTCAACATGCGTCTCTTGTATCACTGGAAGTCCGTTCATTAAAACAATCGTGTTTCGAATGCTGTCATATGTTGGTGGAGCTGAAGATCGCTTTAGTGAGGGACCCCAATCTGGAGTGGGCTGCAACAATTTCCTTAATTTCTAAAAGGATAAAAATCAATTTAGAGTCGTCATTTATAAAATCTGTGAAATTTCAAGCAATCATGGTTTTGGGAAGAAAAATTCCACACCTTGCAGTTTGATGGTTAACCCTGTGCCAAAGTGCCAAAGTTACATTTGAGGTATGCTGATGAATTTTCTCATAAATGACAGAATCGCCCAAACAGGTTCTTTTCTCAATGGCTTTAGATATGATTTACAATCGGATAACTCTTATTTTAATGCTGTCTTCATATTTTTTTGCACCATCTTAATAAGTATTGTCAACTTTTTTAATAATATTCATCCAAAATTTCAATTTTTATGATTATTTATGTGCTACCATATTCGTTCTGTTTCTATAATTTTTGTTCTTATTTTAAATATCCTTTTAATTTCACTTTTCACATCAAGATCAACAGATTCAAGGATAATCCCAATTGAGAGATCCCAAATCAAGCAAAAATAGAAAAATCTCAACGATAATGGTTGCCATGTTAAAGCTTGAACGTTCTTCTTTTCTTTTCTACATAATTTTCATTTTGGAAGACGTATCTTTTTGGGAACTAGGGCAGTTTTTGTATGACCGTCTACACCATTTTGCCACTATGTCATTGAGGAAGCATTGAACCTCTCATTCACCTCATCATCGTCACCTTGTCCTGAATATTTATATTTCTAAAAAAATGGTGGACTTTCTGGAGGTATTATCCTCAAATAATATTAGTTTTCTCATCAGTATTGGAAAAGTAGACCAGGTATGATTTATTAACTTTGAGTTTTAGGCAGTAATTGTTATTCTTCCAAAGTACTGCAGGAGATGCCATGACAGTAACTTTTATTGAAGTCACTTGCTAATCTACATTTTAATTTATTGTTACACTAATTAGATAACTTCAGGAAAAAAAATAGCCCTAGACTGCATCGAAACAAGATGAGATGAGGTAATAATGACATTTGTATAGTCCTAAAATGTTTGTGCAATTGTATTATTTTCAGTGGAGAGAGGAACATAATTCAGAAGGTCATTGATAAGCATGGTAGACATAATTTTTGGGGTTACAGGGTAGTTTGCCTCTAGTTTTATCACATACTTACCACATGGAACTGAAGACTTCTTATATATAGATATGTTGGCATCAGGTCTTATGAAAAATACATATATTGCTATAAATATGGAAGATGATGATGCATTGCTCCTTAATAAATATGAGTGATGTGATTTGGATTACAAAAATGATTAGGCCATGGAGATAAACATTAGCTTAACAGTCAATTATCTGATGCCTGGTTATTTGATAAGTAAATTATTCATTGGTCCCAGCAAGAGGCCTTCCCTCCTCACCTCATTAAATTCTATTAATTTTCCTCTCACCTCAATTTTAGGAGATTATGATGTTTAATTCATTGGAAAAGCTAGTTTTTTTTAGGTAAAATGCCATTAGATGGGGTAATTTTGGCCATTTTTTAAATAGTTTTTTCCACTAATTATTCAAGTAACTGCATGTTCAGAAAAATTTAACTACAATAAATTAATCCTTAGTAATGCACGAAACATTCAAAAGTTATGATTAAAACACATTATATCTTTAAAACAATTAATTACTGCAGTGGAGGTCACGCAACACTATGGGATGACTTCGGAAACAGAATATTTTTCGAATGACTGTCCATAAAACAATATATTGTTTTAAATAATGCAAGGCAAAACAATATTGCCCCTTGGAGGTAAAGGATGTGCACTGTATGGGGCAAAATATACTCCACTAATGATGACTCTGATTTTCCCATTATAGTCAACAAAATTAGTTTCACCAAAATTAGAAACATTTTCAGGGAAATGTCCATTTAAAGACATCCCACAGTGATTCGAATAATCTAGCACAACACTTCTTTTCACTTCCATTCAAATACTTTTAATGCTGTCTCTGAAAATGGGTATCAGTGTCTGTTTTTCCTGCTCATTAATCTATAAACCCAATCAATTCCTGAAAAGTTATTGTCAAAAAGCTTTGCAGATACTTTGTGTGCTATTCAAATAAGTTTGAATGATATAGTTTTGATATATGTAATGTACGCTTATAAGTAACCCCTACTTGGTGTACTTTAGGGGCCCTTCCACATGCCTTGTTCCACACAATCTCTTCTTAATGGTGAAGTGCTGCCATG
>NW_027286963.1:897500-997500 GCF_022747635.1 Hetaerina americana | reverse complement strand
CAATGCTCTCCCCTGGGAGAGCTAGTGATTGTAATAATGCACGAAATAATTCACACAAAAATGTTATTAACCTCCATTTATATAATTGGCTGCATACTTGACAATGATGACGTGATAATCCAGTGGGTGTAGCACTGGGGTACTAAACAGACCTGATTGTAGCATCAAGCCAAGGATACGGTATAATAATGATTATCATAATGCCATTACTTGGCTCAGGAGTGGCAATAACAAATTGATTGTGAGAGAGCAAGGCAGGGGAATGGAGGATAACACTAAAGTTCTATCTTAAGTTATGAAAAACAGAAATTTTGTCACAAACCTGTGAGTCAAGGCCAAGAGTGAGCAGCATGACAAAGAAGAGTAGTGACCAGACAGGTGACACTGGCAGACGAGTGACCACCTCGGGATACACAATGAATGCGAGTCCTGCACCCTGATCCACCACTTTCTTAACTTCCACGTTGAGCTCGTGAGCGAGGAAGCCGATTACGGAGAATATGACAAAGCCGGCAAAGAAGCTGGTGAGGATGTTAGACACAGCTACTATTAACGAGTCCCTGTTGACAACCAATGAAAAATTATTGAAAAATTTGGTATGGACCATGGTTTTATACAGGGCAGAAAAACTGTTTTTAAGACATGATTGTGGTCGTAAATTTGAGGCTTATTTGGCATGTTTATGGGGAAGATTGAAAAAATGGATGGGAAGAAAATAAATGATGGAGTACTAGGCATGATGAAAGGAGAGGAGAGGGGATTGTTGGTAGAAATCCAGAGAGGGCAGGAAAATACGTGGGAATAAAGTGGTTTGATTAGCAATGGGACATTGAAGACTGTGACAGAGGGGGAGAAAATTAGGAAAGCAGGATATGGATGGAATGAAGGGAGGGAGCAAGAACAAGCAATTTAAATAGGATTTATTGTACTGTGTGCTTTGTCTGGTTCTTTTTCGTTATACAAGACAAAGAAATGTCCTTGTGTTCAGTCTCTGTCCATTCCAAAACTACCTTAAATGGTAGAATATCAAATAAAATTAGTGTGCTGAGCATTATTTGAATTCCAATAAACAATTTCTTCTCTTGCTCTTCCAAGTTTCTATCAATTATAGTGAAGATCTGGCATTATCAGTGAAGATCAGGTGACAATGTATTACATATTCATAACCTGTAGACTTGGTGTAAATAAGTTAAAGCTGTGAATGAAAAACATTGGGGTTAGCTAATTCTTCTTTCTTAAACCAAAAAGAGTACATGTACTACTTCAAGTCAAAAGTTTAGACCTGATCCTTCTGGTTACTTATGTGTGCGTCAATTACTATGAAAATTTGCACAACAGCCTTGGTCTTTACTTTGTGGAATTTCTTCATGATAAGGTATGAGGAGTACTGCTTTCCACCAAAGCACTTGCACAAAAGTAAAAGGAATAGTAACGGTTATTATCTACTTTCATACAAATGTACTGTTTAAAATATAGGGCAGTTATTCTCCTTGGTGACATAATTTCCTCTTACCACACAGGACTCTGGTGGCTTACTTAGATTATTGGCAACCCATGAATACATGTTACCCTGATAAAAAAAACTATTAAAATTATAAAGTTTTAAACTTCAAAGTTAAAATTTAAAGTTTAAAACAAAATGCAAATTATTTCCATACTAATTCCTATTGCACTTGGGGTTTAAGATCAATGAATCTACACACTGATATTCTGAGTCATTAAAACTAAAATACTGTTGAATGTGACCTTTACATGGTAATGATAAATACAAGGATGGTTGAATAGCATCTAATTACGATTTGAAAAGATTGTAAGTTGGCATTCCTTTGAATCCAATTTTTGCTCATCAACTTCCTTCTGGAATTATGTATTTGGAGGATGAGATGAAGGAAACAACACTTACTTGTAACAGTTGTTGGAGAATTTGTTGTACGAGGAAAGGGTGATTAATCCCCCCCAAGCAGGGCTAAGTGCAAAGAATATCTGCACGGCTGCATCTCCCCACACCTGTAGACCATTTAAAAAGGCAAAAAAATTAAAGTCTTCACAGAGAAAAACTGTTGAAATGCCATAAATATGATTGGAAACACAATATATGAGGGTCTTATGTTTTCCCTGCTCATGATGAATTTTTCTCGAGATTTCCACCAGGTTTTGTTCTGTGTTGCTACCAACATTTCAAAAGATGACTGTTCCACCATCTCCAGGGCAGAATCATTCAGTACTTAATTCTGCCACAAATAATTCAACCCTTAAAATGATGTATGAGTCCATCTGTTGAAATGTCAGCAGCACCACAGAGCATAATTGGTAGATATCCTGAAAAGAATTCCTCTCAACAATTCATGCATGATAAATCTTGTGGGTTAGACATTTCATAGACCTAAAACTCCCTCTCCTCATTTCCTCTTCCTTCAGATCCATCTTATTTCATCCTTATGCTGAGTAAAATGAATGAGTTGCCAGGGAAATTTAGATTTCAATGAAACTATTCAAGCATGAGAATACTATTCTTTCAGAGCAGTTATTTGGCTAGGTGATTGCTGGATAAGGTCAGTTGCACCATCTGGAATATGTGGATGATTTGGTAAGATGATGGGATTTTCAAGGAATGGAGAAAGTAGGCATGAAAAGAGAGAGAGAGAAACCCAGCATAGAACATTAGCCTATTCTATTAACAAGATGATGATAGGTCATGCTATAGTTTAAGGTCCCATCCAACTGATAGTGTAATCCACGTATAAGTACTCTTCGCATTATAGTTAAATTTACATGTGCAGATAAACAATGTCAGGTGGCACACAAGTCCCAAGTATTACAGTCAAATTTGCCTTGGAAAAATAAAATATCAAATCCAATCAATATCACAAAAGATAATAAATAAAATCTGTCAGAAAAAAACAATGCACTTCAATATTTAACAATACAAAGGAAACTTCCAAACAGCAATCTCTAATACAAAAAAAATAGAAAATCCCCATCTCATCAACATCAGTTTCCCAATCAACATGAAAAATATCAAAACTTAAGCTTTTACCTATAATTTTACCCAGCACATAAAACAAATTATTATTTAAATTGTTTACATATTTTCTTAAAAGTATTTATCCTGTTAGGAAAGGGCTCAAATTGTTTTGCAGGTTAACTGTTCCAATCAACAATTGTTTTATTTAGAAATGAAATTTTTTTAAATTTGTTCTTTAAGCCTGGCATTTTATCTGGAATTTTTGATCATTCCTCCCTGTAAAGTTTGGATTTCCAGCCTCTTTCCTTAGTTCTGTCCAATCTTTCTCTCCCTTCAGAATGCGGAACTTTCCACAATGTCTGCTTATTTTTCTTCTATTTTATAAAGGTTCCCAGCCCAACATTTTTAGCATTTCAGTCACACATTATATCCTCCTATGCTTCCCCAGTACATATGGCACATCAAGTAGGAATCGATATACCTGTACCTCTGAAAAATTCTGCCACAACCTGGTTTTAAACATAGGCCCTCAGGGTGAGAAGCCAGTACATAAGCCACAGCACCAACTCAACTTCCATATTCTATCATAAAGTGAGAATATTAAAATTTTTAGTGCAGAATACTCAATTATTTCTGTAGAATAATGACTGAAATCACTATATCCCAGATTTGCATCATGTTCAATGATCTGTATCAGGCGCTGAACAAATGCAAAGTCATGAGCTAGCTGAATGATTGCAAAAGGAATGTTGTACAGTACGGTGAAATCAGATCAAAATGAAGGGAAAAGGGTGGTTTAGGGACAAATTTATAGGGAATAAATAATCAAAGTTTAAAAATAGGTATGGATTTCTTAAAAATTAAACCAATAGAAATAGGTGAAATGCATCATTAACAAAAATGAGATCATTTCCTCTTTTGTATGGACACAGCATTCTTACAGGGTCATGACCCTGGGCCATAGCACCTAATGAACCTATGAGGTCAATAAAGATTTTCATGCATGATAGCAGCCGATTGCCTTAGTTAATATCCTCAAATACTTACGAATTAAAAGTATAGGTATTAGATAAATTATGAAAAATGAGTAAATGCTTATCATTAGGGCATACCAAGTCTGTTTTTTAGTTAATACATGCATTATGCTATTATTTATTCTTTTCAAATCTTTAAATTTGTCATCATTGATTGATGGTTGTCCACTTCTTGGTTCTTCATTTGTCAATGTTCGTCCAGACTGTAAGCAGCTGTACCAACAAAAATACTTTGCCTTACCCATAGATTCATTGCCGAATACTTATTGAATCATTACATTAGTTTAAATTGCACTTTTTCCTAGTTTAAAAGATAATTCAATACACACGCATTGTTTTTCTCATGAATTAAGTATCACCCACACAAGAATTTGTACAGCAAGTGTGTGCAAACTCAGACAAAAATATCTGTTGTGCGGAGACAAGTGAAGATGGGGTCACAAGCAAGGCAGTGTTTTACTTCTCATTGATGCCACTAGAAGGCAATACCTCATTGATTGCGATCCATCTAGCAGTTCATGCGTTGAAAGACCAGTTTCATCTCATTTTGTACAGACCTAGGGATCTCACATTCAGTGCCCATAAGAAATGCGCAATTCATGTTTGACCATGGGCAATAGGCAAACATTATTTCAAAATTAATTTTAAGGTATTTTACCTAATTAAAATTAGGTTTTGGTTCAGTCCCTAATGACTATTATCTTCTGAAGATCTAAGTCTTCCGTGTTTTACTCCCATGTTGGTCCATATTCCTGGGATATCATTTTCACGGGCGTTGCAGTTTGGTGGCGATGGTGTGCCCCGGAAGACTTAGTGCAATATCTACACACCGTGGAAAATATCATAAGGGATTATTATCATCAACATATCTTGAGAAATTCCTTTTTTTCTTCACCCCATATTGTTTCCTCCTTCATTTCTTTGTGGCAACTTTTGTCATACTTCGTGCTCTCTAAGAAGTATACTCTGTTCCTCACTCAACCCCATTTGCCCGAAATTCTTCCCTCTATCACGCATATTACATTACCCTTCAGTATCCATCCCAAAAGCTTTTTCTCCACCTTCTTTGGATTTTCCCTTCTTTCAACTTGAATACTTTTTGCAATTTTAAAACCTAGACACTTGTCTTCTTCCCTCTCTCAGTCCAACATTTATTTTCTCCATTCTTCTCCACCACATCTTCCTCCCTCTACATATCTCGAAATCACCTCAGAATCCAAAATAATAAAAATAACAATATGCATTTCATATTAATTTAATGACGATTGGTAAGAGGTTCTTTATCATGGGTAGGGGGGGGAGGAGGAGGTACCTGTGCATTGGATAGCCGCTTCCAGTCTGGCGTGAGGTAGAAGAGAATGCCCGTTGAGGCTCCAGGAAGGGTGACGCCGCGGATAAAGAGGATGATGAGTACCACGTAGGGGAACAGTGCTGTGAAGTACACCACCTGAAATGAGTATTGGGGGTGAGGGGAAGGCCCCTCAATATGAAGGTTTTGTTGTATCTTTAATTGATGACCACCATATATTGTGACATCGTTATACTGACATATAACATGCAAATATAAGGTTTTAAATAAAATGAGAAGAACTAATTGAATTAAGTATAAATCATTAATAAAATAATGGGGATTTTAAGACAGCTCGATACAGTATTAAAGTTAATGCAATATGCTTGTATCCACCTCCTGTGATACCCATCGTATCAAGCAATGCCACACCAGTTGTGGCAAGCAAAAATAGCTAAACAACAGGCAGAATCTATGTGTTCTGCATTGCTCACCTTGCCCGAGGACTGTACACCTTTGCTGAGGCATAAGAAGACAATGACCCAGGCGAGCAGTAGGCAGAGGGCCATAGAGAGGCGAATTTCACCTGTCTCCTCGATTCCTTTCGATAGCCCCAGCACGTAGTTGCTGTATGGGGGAGAGAGAGAGAAGGAAACTGGCTTATTAAGTGAAATACATTTTCATATTATTACATTATGATCATTGTGTATAATATATATGATCACAGAATGGTGGAAGATGCAGTGCGAGGATATAAAAGGTTTGCAGAGGAAGGGTGAAATTGGTGCACTGTACAGTAAAGTTAAATCTTTATCGGGAAGTAAGAAAGGAAAATCTATGCTAACAGTCAGAGATAATGCAGGTAAGATAATAGTTGACATAGGAAAAATCAAGGAAAGATGGAAGGAATATATAGAAAAACTGTATAGTAAAGATTTCAGGCCAACAAAGTTAGACATAGAAAAGGAACATGACGTAGAGGAAGCATTTGATAGAGTGAATTGGGAAAAACTAATGAGTGTATTGCAGAAAATAGGAATAGATTGGAGAGACAGGAGGCTAATCCACCTCCCCCTGCCACACGCCCTTGTGAGGGCTTGCAGGTTGCATTAATAAATACCTGGAATTTTCCTGGCACCTATAGTCACCTGGTATTTTCCATGTATACCTGCGCCTTTTGCAGTTTCTAAATCAAGTGTTGGTGATGACTAAACACTGTCTCCTGCAGAACTCAATTGCTTTCTCTCCCCGCGGTCATTCCTCGTACCTAAACCGTAGTCCCCCACCTCATCACCATCTCTCCCCGCGCCTACCGTCGCATTCCAATCCCCCATCACTATCAAATGTTTTCCTGCAGGAACACATCTTGTAATGTCCTCTAACTGATCGTGTATCGACCTCTTCCTCTGTATGGTTGCTCGGTGGCATCTATACCTGAATAATAACCAAGTTTGTCGGTTTTGCTTTTATCCCTACCAGTAATTCTATCCTTTGCTTGTTCTATGTTGACTACGCTTCTTTCTACCTCTTCATTTAATACTATGGCAACCCCTTGTTGGCTCTCGTCCTCGTCGCTGTATATATACGACGCCGACAACCCTCCCTATCCCCATAGGGAGAGGAGGATTGGGAAGGAATGGCAATTTCGACGGGAAGCGGTGCACGCAACGGCGGCATAGGACCTCCGGACGTCGTCATGAGAGAGTTCCGCTCCTACGCACTTTATTTGATTTCAGAAGCTCACGCTCCTGGTGAGGGAACAAAGCCGCGACACGATATGCTATGATCACTCCACAAACAGATTGGAAAGATTAAATAGACATTCGAGTGACTACTTGCGACATCGTGTTGATTTCGTGATCCATAAAACCTTAAATCACAGCAGTATACCTGGAGTCTGTTTAGTTTTGCACGGAATAGTGTGTGTAGCTCACGGCCTACCAAGCGCAAATACTAGTATCTACTCTTTTGATGACTCTTAATTCAGCTTGGAGTAGGCGTGGGACAGAAAGCTAAGCGGTGTTTGAGAGGAAATAGTTATGGCAACGCAAATGATGGGGATGCTGGTGGCTTAGCTAGCTTATTATGATAGCGAATATTCTCTTCGTATGAATTTTATGAATCTATTTTCCGCCACATTAATTAAAATATAATAACATTGCGTTACTTCTGTCCGAAAATTAAAATATACCATGAAAGATGTGGAGGGGAGAAGGAAAGAGAAAGTATATCCAAATTATAAAAGAAAAACCGAAGATATTAAAGAGTAAATGGTAGAGATAATCCACAGATGATCTCTCCTAATTAAATGCCATTTTCGAAGATAAGACGAAGATAAATGGCCAAGAACCCTATTAAAAATGTTTACCATAGGAAAATGGAAACTTGGCCTAGGAAAGCATGAAGAGAGCAGGAATAATCTTAATATAGAAGGATTGAGATTTTGAAAAGGAAATTTATGTTGGCTACGTCGTCCTCTTGTCGTTCGTTGCTAAGGCAAACAATGTGAATATTTACGTTTAATTAGTTAACAAATGCGTATGAAAAACATGGCTGACGATTACATTAAAGTGATTCGCCAGCTACTACGAGTACATGGCGTTTCACCCGAACATGACATGGGCGTATCGTCATTAAAATCAGTATTACAATCCCAAGGTTGGTTTCCTGCAGTCCTCCATACTTCTTTCCATTCACTGTCACGCGCGTCCTTCTTAATTCAGCCTGATTTTCTCCTGGCCTTCCTTCACAGAATCCTCTCTTCTATTTTAATCCATCCTATTGTGTTTATAAGTAATCCATTGGCCTCAAGCGGTGTCCAAGCCATCTATAGTTCTTGTCCTTGCCCCAGAATTCTATCCATATGGTCCTTTGAGCTCTTCTGCTCTTCTATATATACGTCCTACTTTCTTATTCCTCACAAAGTTTTATTACATTATAGGGTGTCACCTTTCTGTCATCCTAGCACATTTAAATTTCCTAAGAGAACGTTTATTTTCTCAGCTACACATATGTAAGAGTTAGAGGGTAGATGACTGCTAGACGAGTTATTAAAATTTAGCAGTGATTAGACTCTGTCTCAATCGAAAACCTACCTTAACCAGTGAACTGTCAATAACAATAAGGACTAACTAATTATAAGCGGAGAATATTCTTTAAGGCAATTAATAAGTTGTAGAGACTCGAAATTTCACCTTTAAAAAACAAAAGCAATCAAACTAAATGGTTGTTTTATTAGGTGAGCGGGGTAACTCGTTGCGTATTAATCCTTAACGAGGGTAATAAGATACGGACGGCTGTTCCTAAATGTTCCAGGATTTAGTTTATCATGAAATTGAAGTAGCAAATGGATTTCAGAGAAATTCATTGGGTTTATTAAAAACCATTCTCCTCACTATTTTCCGATAAAACAAAGGCTCTTTCTTCATAGCATCGAAACAGATTGGCTTGATGTATCCCTAAGTAAACATTAATTTTAAGATTTATTTGGAAAAAAAACGAATGACGAGACAGAATTCTGATGATGACGGCCGTGCCGTTGAAACGTCAAAACTTCATATGTGAGTGTCCTGTCTTTGTGTTTCTATGTGTATATATACATATATATATATATATATATATATATATATATATATATATATATATATATATATATATATATATATTAAACGATTATACGGAAACACTCACATGAGCAGCAATAGAACACAAATAGAATAGCAACATTTAAAAGGACACTCACACGATGTATATATATATATATGTATTATGGAGGTGTATATATGTAAAAGTATACATATTTTTATATAGACATGCATACATATATATGTGTGTGTGAATGGAGAGGAGGTGAATCATCTCCTGAAAGAGAAAATGTACGTTATGTATTTCGCAAATTTTCCGCAAGAAGGAGCAAGGATACGAGCTTACCCTGTTCGTTTTGTCTTATTTGCAGCCCTTAAATCGGAGATTTGAAATGTAAAAAAATGCTCAAAACTTGCAATAGATGTTTAAAATTCCTATATTGTGAAATAAGTCAAATCAATCTTAATTAGATATTTAATTTGAAGTCCAAAGATTGGGTATTGAAATCGCGTCCCTACAAATTGGAAATTTTAAATAAACCGAAGTTTTGCCCATTTTAAATGGTTTTTTCGGTAATAATTATAGAAATAAGCCAGTATAATCCTTAATCGAACATTAATTTCTAGTTCCATTCATTTCCAAAATCTTCAGGCAGTCACAGACGGGGATGGGATTTGGGAATTTTGTTCTTTTCGTTAGAATTAAAATGTTTGGCAGGCTCTCAGGTATTTCGAGGTCTCAGTCCAAGTATATGGTTCGGCTATTGAATATGACATTGACAAATGTTTTAACCTCTCCGTGGCAATGGGCGCATCGATGAATGCCTTGAGACTTTAGGAAAGTGTTGGCACGAAAATCAGGAAACGTCGAGAGGCCGTGACGCAATAAATCTCTTGCGTTGCCTGGGAGCGAAGATCTTAGCGGGTTCCTGCTGATCCACTGTCAACCACTTAAGTATACGTATGTAAGCGTCGTTCGTCTTCATGAGTCGCGAATCGCCCTGCGAACCGCCGCGTATATCTTACACACGCAAACGGATCACATTGAGGAGGAAGAAATCTTTTTTCAGTCATCGTACCACCGGGGAAAATAGTAAGAGAGGGAGAGAATGTAATCTCTGGTTTCACACACAAACACACACACGTATTTCTTCCAAGGAGTGAGCTCTCGGCTTTAGGGCCCAGAGATGGTAGCACCGCCCTCCACCCTGGAGGGGAGAGGCGGGGGGGGGTGGAAGGAGAAAGAGTAGATACCCTTTCTCTACCCCCCCCTCTCCATCCTTCCTTCCCTCCCGCCATCGACACACACGCGCGGCCGTCCGCAGGGACGTCTACCGTCGCGCGCAAGGGGGAGTGGCACCACCTGTTGATCTCCTCCCCTCCCCCCCCCATCCCGAAGACCTCGCCGTGCGCCGCAGACACGGGGGGAGGCCGTAGGCAAGGACGTGCCGGCGCACGCGTGCTCTCGGAGGGAGAGGAGGGGGAATCGAGGTTTGTGGGCCACGTGTCACGCTTGGAGAAGGGGTTAGAGGGGCGGCTCCCTTTAAAGGGAGGACAGGGGGAGATAAAGTAAAGGGGTGATCGAGGCGTCGTTTGAGTTCGACTAAGCCAGTCACGCCCCCTATTCGAAGCCCCAAACTACCCACTGGGCTCATTTATAATATATATATATATATATATATATATATATATGTATGTGTGTGCATATAAAAAGTATATATACACATATGATTATATATGTATGTATATATATGTTTGTATATTATATATATATATATATATATATATATATATATATATACACACACAGACGTAGATTTTTAGAATATAGAGACAAAAAGAAAGAGACTCACAATATGTTATTTGACGTTTCGACAGCCTTCGACAGATTCTGAAGACGACAGCCGAGCTGTCGAAACGTCAAATAACATGTTGCGAGTGTCCTTTCTTTGTTTCTCTATACTACCTTGATCAAAAATTTCCCGGAATTTATTCATAAAATTAAACATACAAGTTTATTCATCTGAATCTATATTGTCCCCTTCAAAGTAATCCCCATCGACTGCAACACACTTATGCCAGCGCTTGATCCAATCCTCGAAACATTTTTTATATTCGGTTTTCGGTATGTCCATCAGTGCTTCCTGCGATTTTTCCATTACTTCCTCTCGGCTGCTAAAACGCGTTCCCCGTAATGGTTTTTTAACTCGATTGAACAGAAAGAAGTCACAGGGAGCCAAATCAGGTGAATTCGGTGGCTGTTGGATGGTGTTTGTTGCATTTTTCGTCAAAAAATTACTAATAATGATAGCACTGTGCGACGGTGCGTTATCATGGTGCAAAATCCACGAGTTTTCTGCCCACATTTCTGGTCTCTTTCGGCGAATTGCTTCACGCAAACGTCTCATAACGCCCAAATAATACTCTTTGTTTACTGTCTGGCCTTCTGGCAAAAATTCATGATGCACTACACCGTTGTAATCCATGAAAACCGTCAGCATTGCCTTCTTTTTTGACTGAAAACGACGTGGTTTTTTTGGTCTCGGCTCATTTGGTGAACGCCATTCACTTGCCTGATGTCTGGATTGCGTGTCGTACTCATAAACCCACGTCTCGTCTCCAGTAATGATCCTTTTGATGAATGTGGGATCGGATTCAGCCTCGCAAATCATGTCTTTTGCGACGTCAACACGGTCTCTTTTTTGCATGAAATTGAGGTCTTTTGGCACCAACTTTGCTGCTACACGACGGAAACCCAAATCATTAACCACAATGTCTTGGGCGGATCCATAGGCAATGTTCAAGTCCTCCGCTTTTTCTCTGATGGTTAATTTGCGGTTATTGACCAACATTTCTTTTACTTTATCAATTTTTTCACCGACTTTCGATGTCGATGGTCTGCCACTGCGTTCATCATCTTTGATTGACTCACGACCACTTCTGAACCGCTCGTGCCACTGGTAAACGACCGTTTTTTTAGAGAATCGTTGCCGAAACACTTTTCCAACATTTCCAACGTCCGTGCGCCACTAAATCCGTTTTTTACGCAAAATTTAATACAAGTTCGTTGTTGCAAATTTAAATCCATTTCTGAAATTGTAAAAAATCGCCAACACACACAGAGATAGATGTACTCTTGGCTACGTAACTTTTGCAAATGTCAAGTTATGACACTAAGATTTAAAGGGAATATCAACAACAGATGTACCAATTTAACAAAAAAAACAGAACTCAAATCGGAACGATGGGAGCGCCACACGGTGGTTATTCCGGGAACTTTTTGATCAAGGTAGTATTCTAAAAATCCACATCTGTGTTTTTATATATTTGTGCGTCGCCGAAGAGCGTTCCATTAAAAAAAAAATATATATATATATATATATATATATATATAAAATCAGTATTTCAATCCTAGGATTGGTTTACTGCAGCTACTACATTCTAATTAGAATGCAAGATAAGGCTGCATATTCTAGGGAGAGTAATTTGGTAGTTTCCCGTCGCCTCCCACATCGCAGTACTGCGGCCGATAGCGTGACTTTCACTCCCACCCGCAGCTGTGGCAGCATATGCCGTGCGGACCCACTCGGTGCCTAATGGTGAAACTGCTGGGAATTGGGATTTCTTAGAAGAGTACTTTGTAAATGAGATGAAAAGGTCAAAGAGAAATGTTTCCTGTCGCAGGTTAGGCCTCATTTAGAATATGCTGCAAGTATCGTATATGGGATTCTGACGAAGTTGAATTAATTGGCGAATTAGATCGCGAGAAGGGTAGAGGAACTAGATTTGTAAAACGTTGTTATGATAAACTTAGTAGCGTATTCAAAAGATTAGAGCATCTACGGGGGAATGACTCACGAAGAGAAGGTTAAATTACAGATTAAATCTCTTGCATAAATTAGAAGAATGTCTCTTGAGCAGGAATGTTGAAAATGTATTATTACCCCAATTGTAATACGGTAGGAGAGATCATGTCAATAAAATGAGAGAGATTGGCGGTGGAACGGATTGATTTAAGATATCATTTTAATGAAAGATAAGGTATCAGAATAACATTTTCCGACCGCGGTAGGGATAAAAATGATAGTGTCAAAATAAGTCTGGTATGTATTCATCCCCTGCCACACACCCTAGTGGTGGCTTGCAGGTTACGTAAATGAACACCTGACATTTTCCTGGAACCTATAGTTACCTGGCATTTTCATGTTTATTACTCCAGTAATCCCCGCTATCCTTCCATCTCACCTTGCATATACCTAAAATATCAATATTTCGTCTTCCCATCACTCGTTTTATATTCTCCAATTTCCCTGTCCACATCATTGTCCTAACATTCCACGTTCCTATTCTAACTAATTTGGTCTTCTTCTCCTGCGTCTTCTGTCCTGCTGCTGCTGGTTTTCCCCTGCAAGGGTTTCGTAGGATGACGACCGCGGAAGCCCTGCCTCCCCCGCTGCCGGGCATGACACACGGCCGATTGGGCCGAGCCCCGTAGTTGCCAGGACTAAAAATATCTGTATAGTCCATCATGTTAATCTTGGGAATGATAATTGAGGTGGTTTCCCGTTGACTTCCTCAATAGTGTTTTTAACGTGACACCATCACTTACTGGCCGCCCCACTGGGTTCAGACGCCATTGTAGCCGCCTCACTGAGGAACAGACGCTGCGTGGACTACCTTTCGTCTGGCTCCTAACCTTCGATCTATATATATATATATATATATATATATATATATATATATATATATATATATATATATACACACATACATATAGGGACCTGGTAATCCAGGGGTAGAGTGTTAGACTACTGAACGGAGGGCCAGGATTCGATTTCTGGATAAGGCGCTCTGTGCATCCGCATCTCCACAAGTGACTTTTCGGGTACCAGATCTTACTGTGAAAGCAAAGGCGGCACAGGGAAAGAATCTAGTATCCCTACCTTGATCTGCAAATTTCACACGCCATCGGGTGCTAGGTGAACTCTATCATCACCCATCATAAATACCTGAGATACACTAAGTAATCATTTCAACCCTTTGGTTGACCTGTTAAATAACCCTGCACCATTCATCAATCTACAAGTAACTTAGTAACTGTAACTTACTTGAGGAGTTACCCACATACTTTCACTCCAGCTTCCAGTTCCTGCCATGCCTCTCTTACCATTAATCCCTCATATTTATTCAAAGATATAGGTCATTTGGACATCTCTGCAATACCCTTACATCCACTATCTCGCTTTTGCTCATTCTGACCCTTATTTCGGCTATCCTTTCCCCCTTTAGTCTGAATCATGTACTAATGCAGGTCCCGGATTAGTCCCCTCTACCTCCAGTCTAATATAATCTTCTATTAAACGTTAATTAATTTTGTCTGGCTTACTCTGTCCAACACCTCAAAACTCAAGAGACATGCTATTTCTTGATCTGATTGTATTGTATATTCCTTTCTATAGGTGATCAGATCCCGGGCAACTGAAATAAGTGAAAGTGTGGCTATAGTGTACGGATCCTTTCTTGAGAGATGGAATAATATTAACCAACTACATACGGCTTAGGAGAAATGACCAGCCCTTAGGAGAATACGATAGGAACGAGGACCCTTGGCGCGAGGCGCGGTAGTGGACACATGGTCCAGGTAAGTGTTACTCTCGTTGCCATAGCAGCCGTTCATTTGACTTTACTTCCCCCCATTTTTACTTTCTCCTGGACAATTTCGGCGCGCATCCCAGTGCTTGTAATACAAAAAAACCTGTTAATTTAAAAAAAATTATGGATACGCACAACCCTTAACAAACCAACAAAAGTGAATTATCTACGGTAGAAAACCAACAAGAGAAACAAAGATTAAACTGTGGAATCCATTGCTAGTATAAGGGGACGTGTTTTGTCTTTTGGGAAAGCAGCGTTAGCAATTGTAGCTAAAACCAGAGGTCTCCTTCAGAACGGTCTAGTAAAAGACAACATTCCTGATATCAACATCTAATATGATGTCGCCCCCTGCCGTTCACCCTAAATCTAATGGGTTCTATGGCAGGGGGTGTTTTAACACCTAGTATGTAGTTTCAAGAAATTAAATTTTTCCCAAATCGTTTGTGGCAATAAGAATGTAAAATAACTCAAATAAAATAGAAAGTGATAACCTAATATGCACACAATCTCATTGCAGTAGACTTGCAATCTCCCATTGTACAAGTCTAATACTATATGGTAACATAGGTCTGAAAGTGTGGAAGCCGGTAGTTAAAACATAACCAGAGTTTGTTTCGCTAGGATAGTGAGGCATGGACAATGAAAGCAAAGGAAGGGAGATTATTGGAATTTTGGAGAAACAGGAGAATGATATAGACCAAATAAAATGATTGAAATGGATATTATGTGAATGTTGAGAGAAGTATAGTATTATCTTGAAAAAAACTTTTGAAAAATGGAGAACAGTATTTGACGCGTTAGAGAGACATGATGTTGTGAGGATGGTTGTCGTTCAAAATGAATCTGCATATATCTGTGCGTCTTACACTGCAAGGGGGTGGGTGGCAGGGAGTGTTAAGTCACCACCAGCCTGCAGTAACTTAATGGATGACTGTTTGAGGTTGTAGTGGTTTTCAGTAAGGTTCATAATCGGCTGTAGTTCTTTCGTGGTTCGTCTTTATTTTGGTAGGCGAACGCGAATTTGGGAAATATGTAAACGTTTAGCATGCTGTCACTCATTGGCTCGAATGAGCTTGGGCTCGACTAGTTTTACATCACTCTCAAAAGATCGGATTCCCCGCCAGCCAATGATTGTCGGCAATACGAGCGTTTTCAATGATCTCCTATTTTAGGCTCGCCGTTGACTGTCTACAGACTTTTGGAAATAACTGCACGATTCACATTAGTTTCAACATTTGCATATATTTTATGTATCATTCAACTTATGGCTAAGTGCACAAGGAAAACCACGTTGCTTGAATTACAGTAGGTTCGATTGTTTTGGCAACGGTTCGTTTCTGTTGAATATTTTTCAGAGGTATCTCGATCCCTACTTGAGGTGCTTTGTGGAGGGCACTTTGAGTGAGTACGCCGTCCGTCGGATGGGACGTTAAGCCGCGGACCCCTTGGCGCCTTTCGTAAAGAGTAGGCTAATGCCGACGCCGGGTTTCTCTCCACCCTTCATCCTTTCCTGTCCTTCCCCTATGGCGCAAATGACCTTAGCTGTCGGTCGCCTCCCCTCAAAACTACTACTACTACGGTTCGTTTCGATAATGGCGAGAATTAGTCATAGGGGGATTGGGATAGGGGATTTGGCGCTTCTGCGGTACATTATTTTTCGTAATTCTGAGTCAAAATAAAAGAATGAATTGTAATCCGATTGAAGAAGGTGAAGGGAAGGTCGGTGAAACATTTGCTTTTAAAAAAAATTATAAACAAACAATATTCTGGACAAAAATGTGTGAATCGTCATCTGAAGAACTTATTATGACATGAGCCTTGGATGTTTTTGCTTTAGCAGTTAAATTATAAAAAAATCAAGCGGTAGCTAATGGATCACCTTGACCACCATTATCTTTTTTTGAATTCGCTATCCTTGAGAAAACTTTGACAATTTTTAATGGAAGATAATGTATTGTAAAAGTATTTTGAAATGAAGTTTACTGACCGGAAACTGTATAAATTCTTGTGAATAAGACAAGGGCCAAATAAGGATACAACCTGTATGGAGAAGGTCATGAAAGGAACAACATTGGAAAAGTCACACGGTAAACATGAAGGATACGTAGTACGTACGATAAATACGCGAACTGGTGCAATCTGTCGGCCATGACGCGGACTACATACAGCTCCGCCCACTAGCGACGCTAGTTGCCTGAGACCCAATGAGCCTATCTGTGCTTGGCGGATCGTCGAGCTGTGCGTATGGTGCCAGTTATGTTTAGTTTCTTCTGTCCTTGTTTTTACTGCTTGTCAAAAATGGAAATTGACGAAATCACGGAGCAACGAATCAACATCAAGCTTTCGGTGAAGCACAGTAAAGGTTATCAAGAAACTACTGAAATATTGACAGCTGCTTACAGTGATGATGCTTTGAAGAAAACATCCGTTTGCGAGTGGATTAAGCGTTTTAAAGATGGCCGACAATAGGTCACGGATGATGCAAGGCCGGGACGACCTCTTATGTTGACGACAACATTGATCGTGTGCGGTCCCTTGTCCTTAGCGATCGTCGAAATACTGTTTCAATGATAGCTGATGAACTGAATTTTGGACAATCAACAGTGCACCCTAAGTATTTTAACAGAACAAGATACATGGATCCTTCACCATGACAATGCACCTGCACATTCAGCATTGATTGATTGCTAGTTTCTGACGAAAAATTCAATCACCATCCTTGAGATCATCCTCCTCATTCGCATCAGATATCACCCCCTGCGACTTTTTATTCTTCCCAAAATGCAAAAATGTGATTAGGGGACATCACTGTGAAGATGTGGAAGACACAATAAAGCAAGAAACGACGAGAAAACTAAAAAGCCTAACTACCGAGGGTGCTTTAAACAGTGGAATAGATGAAGATAGAATAAGTGAATAGCAACGAATGGAGAGTACTTTGAAGAAGACAAAATCTATGTTTGCTAAATTTTGCAAAATAAAGTTTTTAATGACCTCAGTTCGCGTATTTATTGGACAGACGTCGTACTTGATAATTAGGACACAACGATTAGATATTTAAAAGTAAAATGGATGCAGTAATTGGATATCATTGACGAAAAACGGTGTTTTTCCGAAATCTAGATGTCTTGATAATTATGAGGATTAATCGTTGTACGAGTATTTTCAACAATGAAGCCGAAATAATTTTTAAAACTTGTTAATCGAATCTGAATGTATAAAAAAAGTATTTTTTCCTCTATTTTGCTGTTAATCTCACCATTAGAGAGCGAATTGAACTTGCGAAAGAATACCGATAAGGTTTCACGTATATTTCAATTAAATATTTATTTCCTAACCATTCGAATGTGTTTAGGTTTGAGGGATGCAAAAGATGGTGGAGAAGGACTCACTTGAAGTACTCCTCCGCGGGCGGTCTCTTCTCCGCGATCTCCGCCAGGTGAGTGATGTTACCGGCCGCCGCCTCTGTCTCGTTGTAGCAAGTCCTCTGGTAGTATGTGCCGTTCATCTCAGCGCACTTGTCCGCTATCTCGTACGAGTAGCAGTCTACCGGGAAAATATGTAGGGAAAGGAATCCATTAAAATAAGAAGTCGAACTTGTGAGCGTTTGCGTTGTATGCCCGAGTATTTTATTTCAAACGAAAGAAATCAGTATAAAAGACGACAGTTGGAGAGAAAATGAAATTCCACAATATCTGAGGGTGAAAGTAATTGATGTAGTATATTTTCCATCGTGTGGTTTTGATGTCCCTCAATGATTATAATTCCGAAATTCAGTCAAGAGAAATAGAAAAATGTAATCATGGGGTAGATTTAATGATGCAAAAAAACCTCTTAACTAATTCCGTAATCCAGTTCATTTGCCAATATCTAGGAACTTAAACCATACAGTACATGTATAGTGCAGTTAATTAAACAGTACATGTATAGTGCAGTTAATTAAACAGTACATTGCAGTACACGTAGTACATGATTGTTTGTTACTGTGTTATGTACCACGAACAATTTATTTTGACCATTTAATATGAATATCTTATTTACGAGTTGTGTCCGACATGCGTTTTTAATTACTTTTTTTGATTTTGAGAATGTTGTGCTCTACGAATTTGCTCCAAGAGGTCAGACGATCAAGAACAAATATTACGTTGAAGTTCTGAAAAGATTTCGTGAAGCCGTGAGAAGAAAACGACCGCGTCTCTGGTCAATCAGGGTGACTGGCTTCTTCACCACGATAACGCGCCAGCGCATTCGTCAAACCTTGTACAGCAATTTTTGGCAAAACACAAGATTGTACAGCTTCACCAGTCTTCGTACAGATCCGATAAATAACTCCCTGCGACTTTTGGTTGCTCCCAAAATTGAAAATGGCGCTCAAAGGAAAGCGTTTTGACGACACAGAGTAATGCGACGCGAAAGCTGAAGGCCATTCCAAAATCTGCGTTCGAGGACTGCTTTAAAGATGTGGAAGCACCGCTGGGAGCGTGTGGTTCAATCAAATGGGGACTACGTCGAAGGATACCACTACCCAGATGACGAAGAATAGCACCAATGTGGATATATGAAAGCAGGCCGGATAGTTATCGGACACACCTCGTATGTTACAGTTGCCGAAATACTCATCAAAATTGAAACTATAAATTTACAGTGTACACGAAAAACTTTGGAATTTCGGTCCTTATAAAATGTATTGGTGATAATGACAGAGTTATGACACGCCAAAGCTTTCCAAAATAAGTAAAAAAAAGCCTCGAACAATAAACCCAGAACTTTGGAGATTAAAAAAAATTACGTGAAAAATTTGGTTTTACTTTATTAACTTTATTATTCATTGGAGTTACTGTCCAAAAAACAATTGATCGATCGATACTGGGTTGGGCAATATCTGTTGCTTCACCGAAGTATTTTCTATAATGAGGAAATTATATGATAAGGAATCATGTTCTTGCACAGCGAAACAATTCTGGCTTGAATATCGTCCACGTTTACCAGACTATGAAACCGAAATCCTAATGTTGGCAACAGCTTATTGCAATATAACTACAAAAGCGCCGATATCAAATTATTGAGGAGAGAAAAATAAGCAGTATATAACTTCAACGTCTCACCAACACCGTTGCCGATTTAGAATACATATTTAAAAAAATGATTATAGCAATCAAAATGAGAAAGATATCCCTAGAATAACAAAAAATATTAACTCCACGGCAAATAATGTGAGTGGAAATATAGCAAGTCAGGAAACTTTGATCATCGCTTCTTGTTTTGGAAGAATATTATGTAGTTATTTCATAGGCGCCACTATACCATATATTATATTTGCAATTATAATTCTCGAATGACGCTTGATTTATAAATTTTTATTATTCTGTGATTAAATTAAAGATTTTTAGTTATTGAGCTGTCAATCATATAGAGCATTCACAAGAAATTTACTTATAATTTTTATCAACTCGCGGAGTATAAAAAAACCAACGCATTTTTTTTTCCTGAAAGTAGTTACCACTAATTCTTCTCCATTTCCAAACTAGAGCCAATCTTTGCTGTATTAACTATTGTGAAAAATTGGAAACCGTTTATGCTACTTTGGGGACTTTCAAATTCATTTATTTTGTTTCAATTTACTCACTTTTGTCATACTTGCACAATTCCGTGACTTTGGATGGGGTTTTTGTGAAGCTGTAGTCACGAGTTTTGTACGTAATTTCATATACATGTGAGGAAATGCAGTCTTGAGTCATACTACGGTTTATACGCAGTATTTGTAGAATTAGTGAGAAAATGCTGTTCCCAAAACACGCCAACATTAGAGTACGAGTTTATTTGAAATGGTGTAAAATCTGTATGTTTACCATTGATACAACTGAGAGTTTCAAAAGCAAATCAATTAAGACTGTTTTTCCTTTTTTTTATTTGTAGCGGTAAGAATCTCATTCCTCTTTCTTTAATCTTTCACTTGGAACGTCACGTAACGATCTCATTACGTGTCATCAAATAATTTAAAGTAACAAAATCTTTACCAATCGGTTATTTATTCCCATATGGTTAGAAAAAATAAGTCCTCATTGAGAAAAAGATAGAAAAAGGGAAAGAGACAACATCCAGTTCTGTGAAATTGGTACATTTTGCGTTTTGGCATTTCAATACTTTGCTGCCATCGAAAGGTAAACTTTTCACTAAACTTACAATAATCAGTTGACTTACTCTTCCGGAAAACATTACGATATTTTTAATTGAATCATCAGATGTCTAATTGAATAAAGCTTTAACTAGTTTAGTACAAGAAGCAGGCTGAATTAACTAAATTTTACGTCAAACTAAAGGGTTACCATGTATTTTATATTGTATTTTGATATCTTACGTGTTAATGTATGAATATAATAGCTTACCATTCCCTCTATCGTAATATAGTAAAGGGCAATGACTAGTGTAGTGATTAATACTTGTACGAAAGCCACAAGAAAACAGAAGAAAACGAATTCAGTATATTTACCGGAGTTTCCAAAGCCTGGAAAATGGCCGGACGTCAAGTAACAGTGTTAAAATTTAACTACAATGTTGTTACTGCTTCGGGTGACGTCGGGCATATTCTTAAACTATTGTTAACGATATTTACAGTTTTTACTTTTTGATATAAAATTGTTGGTAAATAGCACAGGTCTCGTTCGGACTCATGACAGTCCACTTAACTTGATGACAATTCAACCAACACTAATATTAATAAAGGTTTTCGACAGGGTTGGGCTGGGTTTGTGCGTGTAGCTCTTTTCCCTCACTCGGAGGGTGTAATCCACATCCCTCTCAAACCCAAAACGCACCCAGTGTGCTCCACTCTGGTTCGCAGTTCTGCCAGGGCAGCTGCTTGTTGAGCGAGGCGAACATGTAAAAGATGGTCCAGGCGATTATGAGGTTGTAATAGAGCATTACGACCGTTGAGACGATCACCATGCCGAACCCGAGGCCATGGAAGAGAGGGCAGAACTTGGCATAGATGGCGGCTGGACCGAGGTTGGCGTACTGCCCGAAGGACAGCTCCATGAACATGAGGGGGAGGCCGGCGATGACGAGCATGATGGTGAAGGGGATGAGGAACGCCCCTGCAACGACAAGAGGAGAGGGAAAAGAATATTAGGCGGATTAAAAAAATGTGAATAAATGGAAAGCGGATTCGTGTAGACGTGGAGGATTTTTTTAGCAAATGGATCACCTTCACAGGACCGTCTCCATGTGCCACTGCTGATCACATTAATTTTTCATTTCTCTGAACGTAAAGCCACAAAATATGTGAAGATAATGGCGTGCGGATCATATAATTTAGTCTCCTGATATTAGGCACTAAATATACAATTTAAATATGTATATTTATTATTTTTTTCACTGCAACAATTTCAGAGTGTAAAAATCATAAATAAATAAATATATTTATATTTATATTATATATATATATATATATATATATATATATATATATATAACTTGGACATGAGAAAACAATATAAGACACATAAAAAGAACATTCGCTCAATATTTCTTCATAATTTCGACGGAATTTAACTCCGTCTTCTTCAGAAGAAACAGTAGCACTGGTTTGTTGCTGCCCAAGTTTTTTTAATCAACACATACGTGCTACTTCTACGACTTTATATATATATATATATATATTTGTATACAAATATATATATATATATATATATGTATATATATTATATACATATATATATATTATAATTATATGTATATATACTCATTTATCTAGAAACAGATATAAGGAAAAGGGATAGGAATACATACAAAGGACGAACACAGGAGAGGTGGGGATCACGAATGTAAAAATATTTCCTAGACTGGGATTTGAACTCAGGATCTTTCCACCTGCTGGGCGGAGGCTCTCAATCACTTGAGCTATCCAGGAAACGTAATTTACACTGGGATCTGCGATGCTTTATGCAACCAAGTGCCCCGATTCTTTGGCCAAGAGATGGCGTCATTTTTATATTCGTGATCTGCTGGACTCCACCTTCCCCACCTCTCCTGTGTTCGTCCTTTGTGGGTGTTCCCATCCCTTTCCCATATGTCTGTTTCTATATAAATGAGTATTTGTTCGCCGTTTAGCGGGATTTCGTGTTTGAATGTGTGTGTGTGTGTGTATATATATATATATATATATATATATATATATATATATATATATATATATATATATATTCCCGGGTAATCCACTCTGGGCATCTACAGCTCCACCCAAGCTATGTTATTTTTCGGGTACCAGATCTTCCTGGGAAACCATAACTGGCACTGGGATAGGAACTGGTACCCCTACCCTGATGTGTGAATTTCACACGCCGTATAGGACTTAGTACAGGGTGAACTCAACCATCATCTACCAAACCGACCTTCGGGTTGATTACATTGTTTATGGTTATATATATATATATATATATATATATATATATATATATATATATATATATATATATATATATATATACACCAATATACAAATAAACAAAAAAGAAATAAACACAAAGTTGTTGGGGAATCTCCATAGCCCAATTTTGGATAATAAGATTACATGACGTGATGTCTCCAAGGCCTAAGATACACTGATTTCACTGGAGTTAAAAGTCTTCAATATTAATAATTACATTGTTTAGTGTTCACGAGTTACCTTCAATTATTAGTTATCTCTACATTTTGCAGAAAAAATATTCTATTCGAAAAATACATCCCATATTGGAACAAAACTTCACCTATTTTCTCTCAATTGCAGGTAATTTAAAGATGAGGTAGGTGAATTTAGTGGTGGGATTCATTTATTCTCTGCCTCCCATTGATACCGGATCTGATCTCAGTTCGGGGCAAATAGAACGGTATTATGTTCTCTTCTTCTAGAATGAAGGGAGAAGGATTCGAGTACAGATTTCCTTCAGTCCTTCGTTCTTTCCATGTCGGTGCACCGTTGCCTGTCCTCTCTTCGTTTAAGGATGACTAATACACGAAACATCACTGTTCTCTATAGTGTCATTCCCAAAATATTTCAACTACCGCTAATCGCTCATCCATATGGATTGAGATGACCTTCCCCTCCGTAGGGTTCAATAGTGACCACTCTATGTGAAAGAGTGCTCTCCAATTGATTTCTGCTTTAATGATTCGAATGAAAAAAAATTGGATACGTTTGCAAATAGGAAAGCAATTTGTATTAAACTGAATTCAAAGAGACAAAATTGCATTCTTTCTCGTCCAACGTTCAAATTTGTGATGGATAGAGAGATAGCGCCTAAAGAGGAGAGTGATAGCATGCAGCATTAGTCGCAACCGTAAAAAACTCAAACTCCATGTGCATTCTGGTATGTTTTTTTTCGTTTTATGGAAGAGGTCAAGGTCAAGGGGGTGACCTAAAAAATATTCCCGTGAAAAATCCAATAAATATATTAAGGATACTCTTGCGTTAGTGGATTTAAGGGCCCTAAACCCTTTACATAAAGCGATAGAAATAATGCAACCATACCCCTATGCGTTGACGCCTATGTGGTTATATGGCGTCACAAAAAAACGCGTAAACGAGTCTCTCCATTTTTCCTGGAAGGGTTCATTGTTTCAAACTTGGTCGAAACGGGGGAGGACTGAGACATGGACTGCGCGGGAGTCTCCCAGGGTATCCAGGGTACATGCGTTAGCTATCATTCCTTTTCAACCTAAAAAATTGCATTTCTCTTGATTTTCCGTGAAGTGAAACGCTGCGTGATTCAGTGTCGTGTAAATAAATACAATGTCAAATGTGACGAATTAAATACAGTAAAAAATATGCCTCACAAATTACGAAAAAAGAAATATCATCTTGAAAATTTATAATAAGGCAGAAATAATTTGGATTAAAATAAATTCCAAATTGGACGCAGCATAGCGTTCCGTTACTGACCGAAGGACTCCGTTTCGATTCCTCGTGACGTCTCTCGGCACTTTCCCCTATAATTAAGTGGTGTGATTTTTCACCTACTTGTCGGGAGAAACCACAATTGGAACATGGAAAGGAATTGTTCTCCCTTACCACGGAATTAAAGTGTGTGACGTTTTCACGCTGCGTATAATGCTGAGGCGACATCCATCTTCACGTATCTAATAAAAACTTCGTGTTGATTATTCTGATTTTTGATGAAGTTAATGAATTGGACATCATTAATTACCGTATTTAAAATATTTAAAAAATGATACTTAATTCCTAGCCAGGAAATTAACTTTTCATGATTTGTTGATCCATAAAATAGTGTGTTCTGAAAAATTAATGATATTTTTTTAACCTAATTTAAAGTGGCCAAAATGAATAGAGGAACATGAATTATATGATTCAAGCCAATCTCTCTGATCAGCGGGAAATACAGGCCTTGCGAGATGTCCACGCAGACGCCTTCCAGGACGCGTACCGGTCACGACATAGTCGCTGGCAAAAAAATTTTAGTGGCCCTAGGATAGGACTTTGAAGAAAATTAAGTGTTTGTGGGAATCTGTTCAACAAATTATTTGATAAAATTACAATTGCATTACTTTTGGAACTCACCCTGTAAAGTAGTAATAACGTATCCTCAAATATATACAACACGCACAACGATAATGGCGTGCAAAGTTATCTAACAACCAGGCGCTTACCTAATGTTCTGAAATTGTATTCTTTTTTTAAACAGTGATTAAATCAGAAGAATTATACTCATTAACGGCTAACGATGGATCTTTTGTCACGTAGGACTTAATTATAGTAATAACTATTTACTTCTTGGGTTAATCAAAAACGTACATAGGCCGGTAGACTGCAGGTAAAAGAATAATATGCTATTTGACGCCGTTCTGATAAATTGGAGCTATAGGTTAATTGCATTTTAATTTTATGGTACACTTTTCACATGTTTTTGGTAAAACAACTCTTGTATTTATTCCTCATGCATAATAATAGCTGTCGAGTTACCTTGTTTTACAGCTGTTAAAAATCAGAATGGAAAATAGCTACATTTTGAACAAAATAAAAATTATATATATATAGTATATATAATATATATAATACACAGTAACACACAATAAAGAAACACAAAAAAAAGAAGAACACTCACAGTCTATTTCTTTATATTTCGACGGAATCACTCCGTCTTCATCAAAAGATATAGAAGTAAGGAGTAGTAAGTATAGAAGTAAGAAGTAGTCATTGCTTCTATATCTTCCGATGAAGATGGAGTGATTCCGTCGAAATATCAAGAAATGAAGTGTGTTCTTTTTTTTGTGTTTCTATATTGTGTGTTACTGTATATAAGAACCTGGGTTAGGGTATGGACAAGTGGATGAAATATATGGCTACTGACGAATTAAAAAAAAAATTCAAATTTTGTTTGATTCCGCAGGACAGACCCTAAAAAATCCACCCATTATGAATTTTTAAAAACCAGATCTTCCTGAGATGGCAAGAGGAAAGGAAAGTACCCTCATACCCTGACATGTGAATTTCAAATGCGGTTTTGGTATGGCGTAAACCCTTGCCTTACCCATATAACAAACCAATCGGCTCGATTACTGTCGTAGGTTTTTATCACAACTTAATAGAGTAAATACGCTAGACTGATTATAATACATAAAAAAGTGATGATTCATCATTATAAAAAATATCCAAAGCTTTGAATACCGTTCTAGGCCTACCATTTATCGATCAGACGCATCGCGCCTTAGATGATGCTGTTTTGATTTTCTGTGGATTGGACCGTTTCTCTTGTAAAGAGTCGACTAATTTTTAATGCTTATCATGTATCGACTTTTTTCAACTCATAAGGTGTACACAACAATGAGTGAGTATGTAAGATACAGAAAGCGAACAGTTAATCTTACGTTTAAGTCCTCGAAAGGCTGCGTAAAAGAGTGCAACGCATCAGGAAAGAGATCTTTGCAACCCAGATTCTGCACCACGACAACGTAATTCCATCTCATACGTCCTTTCTGGTGACCAAGTACCTGTCCAAGCACAAGGTGGCCACGCTGCGCCAGCCGTTCTCCTAAAACGCAGATGTGGCACTGTTGGACATATTTTTGTTCCCGAGAATAAAAAGGAGCTTTTAAGGTAACCATTTTGTAACGCTGGGTAACGTCAATGAATCCTTGACGAGATGCCTGAGCACGAGGTTCCAGTCGATGTCTTACAGGAAGCTTACCCCTACTGGCAGAGGCGCTGAAATCGCTGTGTCGATGCACGAGGGAGATATTTTTAAAGAATTTCAGTTATCTTCACTTAGATCTGCAATAAATATTCTTCCGAGTGAATTATATGTGATTCTGGTACAGTCCTTCTAATATCAATGTCTTGTATCTCTTAACTAATAACTTATGTCCGCATTTAATCTGAATATAATTTGGAAAATGTTAAAATTTAAAAAGGAAACTGGGATGTTTATTTATATTTTAATTGGCGTTTTTTTAAAGAAAGATTTACGAGCACTTCCCTTAAGTTCCCGCATTTGGTAAGGATTTTTTTTAAGGATACCTAGCAGGTGTACCTGCGTGGGAAGCGTAGTTCTTTAAGGTTTACAACGGAAAAACATTTCCCTCTTGGGAATTGCAGACGAAATTTTCGGAATATCTTGGGTCGCCCAGCTCGAGTGCCGGCTGAATTGATCTCTCCTTTCACGGCTTGGGAATATGTGCCATTTTCCGGGTATCGCCGAACTTCCTCCAACACATCCCCTCTCTCCCTTCCGCTTCCACAACTCCCCAATATCTCGCCTCCCACTCACAGCTCGCCTTTGAGGAAACTTTCCGACGGCTCCCGAAAAAACGAGTCGATGGCTTCGCCCCGGCGAGGCCCTCTTTGTCCCCGCTACATGAGGGCGAAGGGGGCGGTTGATGGAAGAGAAGGCTTCATTACGCAAGGAGGATAACTGACGCGACGACCGCTAACATCAACGGGGCGTCTAGCGTTTGCTAGCATGGCGGAGGGAAAAATACGGATGCCTCAGATTGGATTGATTTGGTAAGTAAAGTATATATACAATTTTATATATACTCATTCACATAGAAATAGATATAAGGAAAAGCGATAAGAACACACGTAAAGAACGAACACAGGAGAGGTGGGGAAGGCGGAATCAGGCAGATAACGAGTGCAGAAATATTTCCTAGACCGGGACTTGTACTCCCTATCTTATATATATATATATATATAACGAACTTGGAGAGCATTAAACAATATAAGATCACATAAAAGATCACTCACACTCACTCTTGATCATTTTGACGAAATTCAGCTCCGTCTTCATCGGAAGAAATGAAATGACTTTATATATGTATATATACATATATATATATATATATATATATATATATATATATATATATTCAGTCATTACTTCCATTTCTTCCGATGCAGACGGAGCTGAATTTCGTCAAAATGATCAAGAAGATATATATATATATTTATATATGTATAAATGAAATTTATAAATGGGACCATTGCTAGATAGATAGAGATCTTTATTTGGGCGAAATTGAGACCTAATGATCCCTTCTTCCATTTAATCCATTGTCGTGTGATTATTACAATAGGTATAAAATTTATAATTACATTCATATGTACACATACATACATATAGACAGACGTAAATTCATTATGTACAGATTTGCACATCGAAAAGAAAAGGAAAAAGAATATATACACATACATCCTTATAAACACACATATACATATATAAATTAAGGATACACTTGCACATACACGCATACTCAAGGTATATGTCAGTGAAATACGTAGGTGACCATATGTAGGTGAATTTGATCAATACTAAACAATATAACAATATTTCCTTTATAGTTTCATATTTTAATATCATACCCACTGACTATGCTACTCTGAATTTCCAGACTGTATCACATGCAAAAAATTTGACACACAAAAGCCATTTGATACACTACTTTCCCAAAACCACTCATCTAGTGTATATACGAGGACTAACTAGGAAACAACGCACGTTTCGGCCAAGCGTGATGATGCTTGGCCAAAATGTTGGCCAAGGAGCTTGAGCCAACATTTTGGTGTCGAAACGTCCCTATATTCAATACACATCCTGCTCTGGTAGTGTGAGGGTAGTGTATTATTTCTACTTTGCTCTAACTGAAAACTGTTAAAATGTGCGCTGCAATAGATAATTCCGCGAGATCTGAGATGAGATTTTCACTTGTTAAAAAACCACAAGGCAAATGAAATTCAAAGGCAACTTTGTGAGGTGTACGAAGACGGAATACAGGGTCCGTACAATAAGTATCGGGACAGGTTCCAAAAATCACAACTTATCAGTTATCATTACAATTACTTAATAATCTTCAAGATACATTCCTTCTGCATCATTACACTTAGTTCGGCGCGTTTGCCACTCGTCAAAAGCCCGCGGGAAGTCGGTTTTCGGAATACTGTTGAGAGCCTATGTCGTCACTACTTCAACCGCCTCGATGGAGTCGAACCGTTATTCTTTGAGCTCGTTTTGAGCTATCCTTTGGGGTAATAACGCTGTCGAGAAAATCTTCATCTTCCTGGACGCTGCCCAATATTTCTTGTGAAATTTCCACCCGCGATAGTTTTTGTTCCTCGCTCAAGAATTTCGGCAACAGCTTCGCGCACACTTTCCTCCTCGCAAGATCCTCTGTAACAATGGTTTGGACTGTTCCGACTGAAAAACCGGTCTCCTCACTGATAAGGACGATGGTTAAACGCCTGTCAGAGTCTGAAACGTTTTTCACTTTGGCCACCTCAGCATCGGTTCGAGCGGTCGTCGGGCGTCCGTCGCGGTGCTCGTCTTCGACGAGCTCCCGGCTTTCCTTTAGCATTTTTTACCACTCAAAGACTCCTGCGGGGCTTAATGCATCATCCCCATAAGCCTATTTAATGAGTTCAAGGGTCTCTGACGCGGATTTCCCGAGTTTAACGCAAAACTTCACAGCGTAGCGTTGCTCGGCGGTTCGCTTCATGCTAGCGCGACGACAGCACAAAGAATCACACGTCACAAAAATTCACCTCCTGTCTCAAAACATGCCCAGAGGTGACTGAACTAAAGTGCGCCTTAATGGTGGGGGACCCCTCTACGAGCTGACCGGTCGGACCCCAATCCACCACTCCGTCACGATACTTATTGAACCATTCACGAACAACCACATATCGAACCAGTCACGATACTTATTGTACGGACCCTTTAGTAATGAGTGAAGTTGGAGTGAGGCAAGGGTGCATTCATTTTAATAATGGCCACACCAATTTTCACGACGAAGACCGCACTGGTCGGCCTAGCCTTGTGATGGATGAACTGACGGTGAATATCAATAAAATATGCCTTAAAAGTCGCCGATTTACAATAATGGATCTCTGGCTAAATATAATTTTCAGCAAAGCCCTTTGACAGTGGCGCTGAATTGCATATTGGAGTAAACAAGGTGTTTAAAGTTAAGGTGATAGTCTTTTTCAGAGACGGTCACATGCAGTTGCTTGTTCCCATGAATTGTTTTTTCTATCATGATTCTCTGACAAAGTATGGCTTCCATTGTTCCTCTGTTCTTCCTAAAGCCAAATTGGTTTTCCGATAGGTTATCTTCAATTTTCCTTTCCATTCTTCGACTTATTATTTGCGTAAATATTATTGTTGCATGTGACACAAGACTCGAGATTCAGTATTCCTCACATTTCTCTATCCTCGTCATCTTTGGTATCACGATCATCACACTCCTTTGGAAGTCTTCCGTCTCTGTAGCTATCTTTGATTATTTTATACATACGAGGGCGATTCGAAAAGTATGGTCACCTATTTTGTTTTAATGAAAAATCAAATTTATTCTCAACTTTGTGTACATCGTAGGAAAGGCTGAGCATTTAGCTAATTTTCCTACATAGTCGTCTTGACGATCAATCACCTTTTGTATCCTTGTAAGCAGCTTGTTAATACCGGCTTTGTACCTTTCTCCCGCCGCGTCGCGGAGCCAAGTGACGACTGCTTCTTGCACTTCCTCGTCTGATTTGAATTTCTGTCCCCCAAGGTGTTTTTTGAGAGCAGGAAACAAGTGGTAGTCGCTGGGGGCAACATCCGTGCTCTAAGGAGGGTGGTCGATGATATCCCAGCCGAATTCGTTGAGTAGGGTGGTCGTTTGATGTGACACATGTGGACGTGCATTGTCGTGATGCAAGCAAACTCCTTTGGCGAAACACCTTGTTGTAAGCGAGGTCCTCCGACAAATATTCTGTCCGCAGAAGAAGCCACTCTCTTCATTAAGGCCTTCCTTTATCTAATGAAGGCTAATTCTCCGGTTATTGCGCACCAAGTCGTCAATTGGAGCCACCGTTGGTTCCGGCAAACTCGGTCGCCCCGACCGATGCTCATCGTGGACGTTTTCCCGGCCATCGAAAAACTCCCTGCACACCACTTCCGCACGTTTTGATGTCCATACACTTCTCACCGTACACTTCCGATAAATGGCGATGAATATATATCGGAGAAGCAGTCGCCAGTTGGCTTCGCAACGCAGCGGGAGAATGGTTCGACGCCGGTATTAAAAAGCTGCTTACAAGGACGCAAAAAGTGATTGATCGTCAAGACAAGTATGTAGAAAAATAGGGAACAACCTTTCCAAAGATGTAAGCAAAAATGAGAATAAATTTGATTTTTCATTAAAAAAATAGGAGACGTTACATTTCGAATCGCCCATATATATGCATGTAAATAAATATATAAATAAAGGCAAGGGGAAAGATTCGGTGTTCAAGTCCCGGTTAAGGGAATATTTTTACACCTGTGATCTGCTTGATTCCGCATTCCACCTCACCTGTGCTCGTCCTTTGTATGTGTTCCTATCACTTTTTCCTTGTATCTATTTCCATGTGAAATATATGCATATATAAATATATAAATATATAAATATATAAATAAATAAATAAATAAATAAATAAATAAATAAATAAATAAATAAATAAATACATAAATAAATAAATAAATAAATAAATAAATAAATAAATAAATAAATAAATAAATAAATAAATAAATAAATAAATAAATAAATAAATAAATAAATAAATAAATAAATAAATAAATATATATATATATATATATATATATATATATATATATGTGTGTGTGTGTGTGTGTGTGTTCGAAATGGAACGCTCTTCGGCGACGCACAAATATATAAAAACACAGATGTAGATTTTTAGACCACAGAGACACAAAGAAATGACACTCACAATACGTTGTTTGACGTTTCAACGGCTCGGCTGTCGTCTTCAGAAACACATTCACGTCACGTCGTCATCAGATTATCCAAAATTATATGTATATATATATATATATATATATATATATATATATATATATATATATATATATATATATATATAACACTTTTTGAAAGACTCACGGACGTGAATAATAATGTATAACACTTAGCACTAGTGGACACAGACAAAAACACAGAAACACACAAAAAAAGAGACTCACTATTTTTCGAATTTTCGGTGGTCGTTGCCACCTTTATCAAGGAGGAGAGGGACAGAACTGAAGGGAATACGAGGGCTGGAGCGATGGATGGAAGGGGAAGGTGGGGAGGGAATTCCGAAGGGACGGGTTTGGAGGGGCAGCGTTAGAAGGGTGGGGAAAATGTAGAAGGTGATGGGGGTGGAAGGGGGATGAAAATATAATTAGAACAGGGTAATTAGTGCCTAATATTGATTCCTGGCCAGTTCCAGGACTCCAAAAGCCAGATGAAGGATTGCTCTAGTGTTTTCAGTTTCAGAGGAGGATCAGAGGGTGGGAGGGATGCTATGATTGATACACTATAGCATTTATCAAAGGGAGTGTTGTGTTCGGAGGCGTGTTTGGGGATAGGGAGCATGTCAATGAAGGAAGAGTTTTTGCATGAGGCTCGGTGGTTGTTGATTCTGATATTGAGGGGTGTGGTGGTTTGCCCAATATAATAGGCAGGGCACAGTTGGCACTTCAGAAGGTACACTACATTGCTAGAAGTGCAAGTAGAGGAGGGAATTGGTGGGAGAGAGTTAAAAAGCGGGTGGGAGAGGGATGGGATTTTGGTTTTGAAAATAGGGCATGTTTTACATCTGGGTTTATTGCAAGGCGTTGGAGTGGTTTTAGGACGGTTTGGGGATTTAAGGAGTGGATTTGTTGATTTGAGGAGATCGGATAGGTTGGCGGGGCGTTTGAAAGTAACTGAGGGGCATTTGGGAAAAAGGTTGGCGGTGGCATTATGATTTTTTAGGATAGGGTAGAGGTCTTTCAGGATTGATCGTATAGATTCTAAGCCCGGGAAGTATGTAGTGCAAATTGAGAGAGGGTGGGGTTCTGCGGTGGAGGAAGGTTTGGGAGTGTACGCATGTTTTCGGATTCTTTTGTTCAGGAGGGATTCGGGATAACCTCTTTTTAGGAGGGAACAGTGTAGACTTGAAAGGAAATAATCAAGGGAATCAGGGTCACTACAAATTCTGTGTCCCCTTGTGGATAGGGAGTAAGGAATGGAGCGTTTTGTGTGATATGGGTGGCAACTATTGTAGTGTAAGTATTGCTGTTTGTTTGTGGGTTTAATATGTACAGAGGTGTGAAATGTTTGGTTTCTTAATGTAACATTTACATCTAGGAAGGTGATTTGGGAGGAGGATACTGTAGAACTGAAGGAAATAGAGGACGAAGCATTGAGGTCGGAAATGAAAGCTTTCAGGGAATCGGTACCATATTGCCAGAGGAGGAAGATATCATCGATGTACCTGAGCCACAATAGAGGTTTCAGTGGTTGTTTTGACAGGAATTTCTTCTCTGCGAGACCAAGAAAGAGGTTTGCATAGGAAGGGCTGAACCTGCTACCCATGGCACAGCCCTTGATTTGTAAGAAGAATTTGTCGTTAAAGAAAAAGGAGTTGCGGGTGAGGATGAACTCGGAAAGACTAAGGAGAAAATCTGTGCTGGGTATGTGTGGCTCACCACACCCCTCAATATCAGAATCAACAACCACCGAGCCTCATGCAAAAACTCTTCCTTCATTGACATGCTCCCTATCCCCAAACACGCCTCCGAACACAACACTCCCTTTGATAAATGCTATAGTGTATCAATCATAGCATCCCTCCCACCCTCTGATCCTCCTCTGAAACTGAAAACACTAGAGCAATCCTTCATCTGGCTTTTGGAGTCCTGGAACTGGCCAGGAATCAATATTAGGCACTAATTACCCTGTTCTAATTATATTTTCATCCCCCTTCCACCCCCATCACCTTCTACATTTTCCCCACCCTTCTAACGCTGCCCCTCCAAACCCGTCCCTTCGGAATTCCCTCCCCACCTTCCCCTTCCATCCATCGCTCCAGCCCTCGTATTCCCTTCAGTTCTGTCCCTCTCCTCCTTGATAAAGGTGGCAACGACCACCGAAAATTCGAAAAATAGTGAGTCTCTTTTTTTGTGTGTTTCTGTGTTTTTGTCTGTGTCCACTAGTGCTAAGTGTTATACATTATATATATATATATATATATATATATATATATATATATATATATATGTTTATATAAAATTTTGTAATAGGACAATCCCAAAAATAATGCGTAGAATAGTTTTTGGGAAATAAAAAGAAAATTTGGTTTTCAATAAATATGGGCCATTTTAAATCTTCATTTTGTTTTTTTATTTTTAAATGAGATTGCAATGAAGTGATTGGTGGTATTCTGCTTCACACCTAACTGCGAAATTTCAGGCAAATACGGGTTAACGGCAAAATCGTGGCAAATGTGTTTTGGGATTGAAACTCGGTGAATTTTAGGCCGACGTCAAAGCTCCTAGGACCACAATAAACGCATACAGGTATTGCGAGACGCTTAACCCGTCGCAAACTTTCTCTATGACAACGCTCTCCCCCCATGTTAAAACGTCAAACTGATGACAGTTTCGATGGGACATCATTATCCACCCACCCTTTACTCCTGACTTTGACACCCACTTGTTACCTAAGTTGAAAGAAAATTTGGCCTTTGGCCTTTAGATGTCGCTTTAGCGAAGATGACTTAGTGAATGATGAGATCTTCAACGACATGGCCGCGAGGTGGTGTGACTTGGGCGTACAAAAACTACCCTAACACGTCCAAAATTAAACATACCCAAACGAAAGTAACACAAAAATATAAAGGACAAATTAAGGTTTAAAATGATGCCTAAAGTATTGAAAATAACTTTTTATTTATGTATATTAAAGTGGAAGACATTCCTTTTAGGACTACCCACTTAATTCGTCTTCATTCTATACTGTGTTAAGTGAATATTCTCCTAGATGCAATGAATCGTTTGTATGCAATTACACTTCATATTATGTCTACATTTTTTATCGGAAAAATATTTACAAAAAGATAAAGTAGTTAATGTATTTTTTTCTGATCGTCGCGTGTATGCTACTTTCTTTGGTCGTACTTGATCGCACTGGTGTTGTGTCCAGAACATTGGGATGCAATATCTCACTTCAGGGACGACTATAGGTTTCACCTTTAAGCACCGTTAAGTGTATTTCTCTCTGAAAATTTCATTATCTCCAGATGAGGATGAAACTGTATTTAGTTTAAGGTGGGGGGGGGGGAGAAGAAATTAAGTGAGAATCGGACTAAGTGAGGTGACTAATTTACTGAATTCCCATTTTCCAATGTTTAGGGTTCGAATCCCAGCGGCGGTGATTGACATTTTTCGCCAGTATCATGATCCATACATTGGTGTAATAAATGAATGAGATAACTTCCAAGTTAAAGTGCGCCGTCCGTCGGTTGGGACGTTGCATTTTGTTACCCCTAGGCGATTTTCGATGATGGAGTAGGCTAAAGGCGATTCTGGATTATATTCCAACTTCTTTCATTCCTTATTCTATCTTCAAATCACTCCAACACATACCAAATGGCCCAAATAACCACAGTTGTCGCTCACCTCCCCCCCTCCCCCTAGATAACTATGAGTACTGAGAATAGAATTTGAACCAGATGGTCAAAGGTTATGCTTTCAAATGCCTGGAGGTCGTTTCATACACAAGAGACCGGCTTGGGAAAAGATACGACAATACAGCCAACACCCACAAACAAGCCCATTAATCATACTCAATGCTGATGTCAACCGAGACCCAACTTTTTTTTAAGTTAGGTCCGTTTTGGTCATTAGAAAAGTAAATTCGTTAGAAAAAATCGTTTTTCACGGTATTAGTCTCCAAAAAACCCTTCGGCAAAGTCCTTTATTTGGAATGTCACCAGCTGCCTCGTCCCCACATGCTCCTTTATCCCTTAAACCGACAGTTCAATGGACTGGGGTTTTGTTTTAGGGTCACAGCCGTGGACCTATGACTCATCTCCGGCTATGAACTTTTTTAGGAAACCTGGGTCATCGTTTGCTGCTCCTGGAGCCAGTCCCCTTTAACTACATCACGAAATTCTCGAAACTAAGCTAGCTTAGTAGAACGCCAATAAAACATTTTAATATTATTTAGGTATACACGAAAATCTCCGACTCAGATCTGAATGTTTTCTTTGAAAACCTAGGACTCAAGAAAGCAAAAACTTACTGTGACATAACGAATTTAAATATTTCAGAAATACGTGAGCTATCCAACATATTGTACCACTGGCAGAAACGTAGAAAATCTATACTGGAATAATGTATTACTGCGGAAGGGAATATCATGGGTACTATTGCTGGCTAATACTTATACCAAGTACTCCATTCTTGCTGCCTTTTTTGAAATGAACTTTTGAATATTTCGGAAGGGCAAATAAAACACTGATATTTTTATTTCATATTAATGTTCAAAATACTAACTTAAATTTTGTTCAATGAAGATGACATCTCGAAACGTGTGGTAATTCAATGACAAAGAGAATATTCGCTAAAATGCTACATACATTTTCATTTAGAATGCATTAAATAAATTGAACGCTCCATAGAGTCTATTTACGTTATACATGACTCTAATTAATGTAATTATGAACGAATTACCAAAATGCTGTCATATTTAAATAATACAGTTCTAATTGTTTTTATGGATTTCTTGCTCATAAAATACTTTGTGGTTTCCTCTGGAAAATACAGACTATTTTATGGCAATTTAACTACAGAGTATTTTAAATTGAATGTCAATCGGAATTTTGCAATATAAAAGGCGAAAGGATGGTGTTGCAATGGACAGAAATCCGAATTAGGCAAAGGAAGTGACTGATAACGGGAGAGGTTCAAACTTAGGATCTTATGTTGATAAGGCCATGATTTACAGGGGAAAACGCTGAATGTAAGCTGGTTTCGTGACAAGGTGGACATTTATCAAACAACTACCACCATTTATAGGTCATTTCTCTGGGTCGAGCACTTATTGGACCACCCTCGTGTGTGTGTGCGTATATATATATATATATATATATATATATATATATATATAGATTTATTTGGCGGATTCCTTAAGGTCATTAATAATATACGTTCAAGCCTATTTAAAGGTTATTAGGGTCCTTTGGTGGTTTTCCCTTGATGTGGGATTTCCCTTTTGGGAATAGCAAATAGTCTGCTGGGGCCAAGTAGGTACTGTAAGGAGCTTGGAGAATGGTCGCGATGCCGTGGCAGAAGGTCTTTGTAAGCAGACACTCTACTCTGCTCTTGATCGTCCGTCAAGAACTTCGTGACTAGTTTCACGCAGATTTTTCGCATCACCAAATTTTCAGTGATCATGGTGTGCACTGCCATCCTATTAATTCAAATACGATTTTACGCAAACGTAACCGACGCTATTAATTTAGCACTTCACGCATGCGTCAGGAGGAAATTTTTAACGATTATTTTTATACATCTACATCTACATCTACATAATACCCCGCAAGCCGCCGCAAAGGCGTGTGGCGGGGGGTGTTAGGTCACCAAACCAAAAGGTATACAAACCTTATATGTTTATATATATATATATATTGGTCATTGAAGCAGGAGGATAGATGTAGATTGGAGGCTTTTGAAATGTGGGTGTGGAGAAGAATGGAGAAGGTGAAATGGACAGAGAAGAAAACAGATGAAGTACTTGGTATGGTGGGCGAAGAGAGGGGTTTGTTGGGAGCAATCCTATGGAGGCAGGAAAAGTTGATGAAGGGGGTGTTGACCGGCAGTGGGATGTTGAAGACTGTGATAGAGGGCAGAATGTTGGGCAAAAGAGGAAAGGGAAGGAACAGGATAGGGATGTTGGACGGGATGAAGGGAGGAAGAAAGTATGCAGAGATGAAGAGGGACCTGATATAGAGTAGGATGATGGATTTTGTGTTTTACAGGAGTAATCCTTAACCGGTAGATCACCTTAAAAAAATATATATATATATATATATATATATATATATATATATTTCTTCTTTATATATATATAATATATTTACACACACACACATATATATATATAATATACATATATTATATATATATATATATATATATATATATATATATAAATACTTGTATACATTTAAATTTGATTACTTGACAAAAATTGGTCTTGACCAATAAAATTTGATCTCATTTCGCTAATAGTGATACGCATTTTATATGCGAGAAACATACAAATACACGCACACATATGTATTCATATTTGTATATGTAAAGCTATAATTATTGATGTTGTACATGGTACAGAAAACCTCCACGGCGTCACTAATGCATGATGCACACGCATTTATAAATAGTCAAAGGAAAAATATTTTTAAAGATTAACCTAATTGAAAACATATATTCGAGTATATATATATATTATATATGTATATATATGTGAATATATATATTTATATATATATATATGAATATATATATATATATATATATATATATATATATATTTACTTTCGTAGACGTAACACGGAAGTGCCGAATAATACAATACACAGAAAAAAAAGAAAAAGACACGTTATTTCTTGATATTTCGACGGAATCACTCCGTCTTCATTGGAATATATGGAAGTAATGATTACTTCTATATCTTCCGATGAAGACCGAGTAATTCCGTCGAAATATCAAGAAAAACGTGTGAGTGTTCTTCTTTTTTTTGGTTTTCTATATTGTGTGTTACTTTGTATTGTACTATATTTCGTAATCAAAACCGAATGCCTTCGTGCAGATTAACTAAAAAAATATTAATTTGGTCTCTAATTAATGAATTATATTGAAAACCATATTTTTACCTTACAAGCATCCATGTATAGATACAAACAAACATGAAACTGAAAAAACGGAAATTCTCTCATCTTGCAAATCCTATTTGGCACAAGTTAATGTACTTCCATCGTCAGCGATTTCCATCCAACCCCATCATATCCCCAACCCTCACCAAGAGTAGGTAGGTTTGCTTCTTGTGGGAAGGTGGACGGGGAAGTGGTTACGGGCACATGAAATAGAGGGAGGGATTTATAAGACTGGGGGGTGGGGTGAAGGAAGTAGGCCCCTCGCTCACGGTGAGCGAACGGGGCGGGATGTGCACAGCATACAGGGACGGTCAAGGGCGATTAAAACGTGGCCCTTAAAGTCGTTGCGTCCTACCCTCCTCCTTATACCCTTCGTTCGGTCGCTCTCTTGGGGATTGGAGGGAAGGGGGGGGATAGAAAAGAAGATAGAATGGGGTGGAGAAATCCCATTCCCCCGCCTGATTCCCCACCCACCAAGTGGTCTAAGGGTGTGGGAGTAGGTACGTTGGGGGAAGGAGGACGATTACGTAACCGATGGGGGTGATGGGTGTGTGTGTGTGTGTGGGGAGAAGAGGTGGGGGTTGATCCTCTCTCCAATGATACTGCACCATCCCCCTCCTCCCCCTTCCTTCGCCCCTCCCTCTCCCCACCCTCGCGAATCACTGACTCCCACGAGTGCACGTGAACGAGAGGAAGTGGGGGCTTGGGGGATGGGGGAGGCGCCTCTATCCCCATACCTCCCCTCCCAAGTGCACCGAGTAGCTCTAACATGCACACGGGTACTCTCTGTGCTCTCATACTACATACGATACATACATACATGCGCGCACGCGCTCGGCGAGGTCGAACGTGGACAGATAGAGGGCAGCAGCGTCTGCGGTGTGCGCTTCCGCGGATGCCCGAATCCGCGATAAGTCGGGTGTTAACAACACCCCCCCCATTTCCTATTTATTATTTTTTTAAAGGTTAAAAAAAAGAAAATTAACAAGACCTCATCACGCAAGCACAGCACCCGTGTGGCAATCCCTTCGGAGCTAACGTCCAATTCGACTCTCTACCATACAGGGGTACGCGTTTAGAGGGTTAAGGGGAATGGGGAGGGAACGTCTGACGTCCATCGTCATGCTCAAGGGCAGTATTGCGTCTCGAATGACTGAACAAAGACGCTGTGTAAATAGTAACATCGGCCTTAATACGGAACTTAGAGCAATATGAAGCCAAAACCTAGTCTTGTAGGAAATAGGATATTACGTATATATTACGGGGAGGGTTTTAAAATGTGTGGGTGGTTCGAAGAATGGAGAATATAAGTTAGACAGAGCGTAAGACAAATAGTGAAGTTTTAAATAAATATGGTGGGTAAAGAGAGGAAAAAGAGTATATATATATATATATATATATATATATATATATATATATATATATATATATATATATATATAACACTTTTTGAAAGCCTCACGGACAGTTCTGTCCCTCTCTTCCTTGATAAAGGTGGCCGAAAATTCGAATAATAGTGAGTCTTTTTTTGTGTTTCTGTGTGTTTTTGTCTGTGTCCACTAGTGCTAAGTGTTATACATTATATATATATATATATATATATATATATATATATATATATATATATATATATATATAGCTTCTTAGACTGAATGGATGGAGGTAAGAAGACACTAAGTACTGGAAAAGGATTTGAAACAAACTAAAGAAGGTGACGCGATAGTGGATGTGACCGGCAATACCAAGTCTACCTTTAATACTATTTACTTGTTGGCATTCTGCCGATTAGGTTAGATTTTATTTTTTTGTTGAAAATTATATTCCTCTCGACAAGAAAAATACTCATTTAATAGCAAAATACTGTAAAGACACGAAATTTCTTCCGATTCATTTAAATAGTAATTTTGAAAAAAATTAAAAACAGAATAAAAAATAAAAATGATAGTGAAAAACCCCTCACCGATTTCACCTCACTTTGGCATGCTGCTATTATTTGTGTATGTATAAAAAAAATAAGGAAACACCTTTTTTGGCGTTCACTAATGTTCAATACATGCGAATATGTACAGATACTATCGTCGTAAAAAACATATTTAATCAGTTATCAAATACTCAATAGTAGTTACTCCTTGTACCCAGATGTAGGTGGTAGAGATTGTCGAAATATGACTTAGGTGAGTTTTAAAAATTGTTATCAATATTTTTTAAAATTTACTTTACGCAAATTCATAGCCAGAATTGAATACAATCACTCAAAAGTCTTCGAAGTAGCACCATTGGGTGTGCGTGAACAGACAGCTTCCAGCGGGTTTTCCACGTCTCGAACGCCATCAGGAAGATGGAATACTGCTAAGCTCCTTCGTCGCGGTGTATTTTAATGCTTCCACCAAGCCGTGGTGACGTCCTTACAGTACAGGTATGAGACGGGAGAAGAGGAAAAAATCTGGTGGGGCATTATCTAAAAAAATTTAGATCCTCACTTACATGGTCGAGAAGCTCTTGGCAATTCCGCGTGTGAGTTTCCTTTTCTTCGTCCGAGAGCACTCGCGGCACTAACTTCGCATAAACTTTTCTCATGCCCATGTTTTCGGTCACAAGTCGCTGGACATCACACTTAGGGAAGCCAAACTTCACCAGAAACAATGCAAACACTTAATCTGCGATTCCTCTCCAACGAAGCATTCACTCTTGCAACATTTTCATCACTTTTTGATACCAAAGGGCTTCCTGAACATTCGGCGATTTCAGTATCTTCTCTACTTTCCCGAAACAATTCGTGCCACTCAAAAACACCCTATCTACCCATGGTGTCATCACCATAAGCTACCCTGAGCATGCCATGAGTCTCTTTCCCGGTTTTTGTTCTGTTTCACGCAAAATTTGATGGCCTAGCGCTGTCCCAATAACCGGTTCATTAAGGAGCGTAACAAGGTTTCTCAAACGAACGATCAACACTCCTGAAAAGGCTGGGAACCTACTACCACCGGCCTCCAACTTTTCCTGAGAATCCTCACCCTCCAACCCAGCCAGAGAAACCGACGCCCGTCTATCCGTCTATTCGGGAAAAAATAATTCCTACAGCCTTGGGATAGGCCTTGTATATGCGTGTGCAACGAACATACTAAACATTCATATATTAAATATATATATAAGTACATGAATTATATTCTTATATTAAAATGACGGAACTTAGCTCCGCCTTCATCGGAAGAAACACAAGTGCTGTTTCTTCCGATGAAGACGGAGCTAAATTCCGTCTAAATTATCAAGAAATAACGTGTGAGTGTTCTTTTTATGTGTCTCACATTGTTTGTTGCTGTCCAAGTTATATATATATATATATATATATATATATATATATATATATATATATATATATATGTATAACACTTAGCACTAGTGGACACAGACAAAAACACAGAAACACACAAAAAAAGAGACTCACTATTTTTCGAATTTTCGGTGGTCGTTGCCACCTTTATCAAGGAAGAGAGGGACAGAACTCTGTCTGAGTTCTGTCCCTCTCTTCCTTGATAAAGGTGGCAACGACCACCGAAAATTCGAAAAATAGTGAGTCTCTTTTTTTGTGTGTTTCTGTGTTTTTGTCTGTGTCCACTAGTGCTAAGTGTTATACATTATTATTCACGTCCGTGAGACTTTCAAAAAGTGTTATATATATATATATATATATATATATACATATATATATATATACGATATATATATATATATATATACTATATATATATACATGTATATATATATATAACAAAAGGACACTCATATTTTAGATTGTTTGAGCTTTTGACCTTCTCTGAGGCCTTCTTCAGGTCAGACACTCTGACTCAAACAGCCTGACCTGAAGAAGGCTTCAATATATATAATGTATGTATGTGTGTGGGTGTGATTTCTGGACTCTTAAAGAAAGCATTTGGCTACTCCAGTCAGAGGGGAGTTCCAGTTCGTAGAGAGCTTGGTCGCCTTTAACTTCAACCAAACTATTTTATTTTATCAGATATACCTGGATACCTGGGAAGCCTCAGGAATCGCAGGAAAAGGGCTATGTGAGGAATTTCAAGCATAGTAATGGGTAACCTATAACCTCTCCAATCAAACCAATCTTTATGGTCATTTTATTTTTTTTTTCGTTCAACTAGTTCATTACAAAGTCGATTTGACTTCCAAAATTGAATAGCCAACGGTGAAGAAAAGTCGCAGAAACATTGGAAATTTAATGTTAATACCTATTTATTTGAGTGACTGAATAATTAAGAAAAGATAGGAATGACTGCGAATTTAATTATAAACCATATGATAAACATTTTGCATAAATTAGAAGCCTGTGAATATAAAAGGTATTTCTCCTGTGAATACAATAAAAATTCATTGCTAGCCCTGCCATATTCAAATTTTTTGGGAACGATGGAAATGTATATAAAAAATATAGAATATAACAGGTACAAGATGTAATATTTTTACATGAACAAGAAAGGGACCAGAAGTATTTTAGCAAGTACAGTGAGTAAGATATTGTGACCCAGGATTGAAGGGTACAGTTTGAAGAAGATCGGACAATTGGATGGATGAAATGCTGGAATGAGGTGGGATTTTGAAGGTCGTGATAGCCCTGGAAGCCATGGCGGGTCTTTTTAGAAAGCATTGTGCCAAGCAGAAGGTATAAAGACCCGAAGAAATAAATAACACGTTTCGAACAAAAAGAGATCCAAACGAAATACGAGAACGAAGATTATTCATTTTCAACACAGCATGAAACCAATGCTTTTTTTGGAAACTCAGCTTTTTTTTAGACGTTTTGACCATATTAATGAGACATACTTTCATTATGTATGGATATGCTTAGGTGAATTTAGTCGCAATATGTTCTAATGATGTTTATACCATGTGGGCAATACAATATATAAATAATTATAAATATAAATATTTATAAATATTTTGTCTCTTATCTGTTTTTATGTGTTCATATGTAATTTTCCCTGTAAGAGTTATCTTTGACCTAACTTGACCGTTGCCACCAGGAAATTCGCCTAATTGCAACGTAATTGTGTAAATAAATAAATAAATACTGCTTAGCAGGATTACTTGTGTAAAATAATTTGAGGAAATGTGTTTAGATGAACTTAAATTATTCTTCGTATTGAGTAAGTCTTTAGGAACTAATTTCATTCCTACTCTCTACATTTTTAATTTAACGGTCTATCTACGAGAGGACCACCATTGTTGTGAAGGCCATTGTAGGCGAAGAAAGTCTAGCCTATAGAACGGTGGTCTCAAACATCCTTCCGGGCTCAAGATACCCTCTCTCCTGAATCGTCGAAAAATTCCTCTCTTTGAACGTGTCGCTGGAAAGGCGGATAGATGTTGGCAGAGGCGTCATATTATTTCGTTGGCGTAGTTCCAGATGGGTTCTAGGATTTTTCCGAGTTATCCCTCCCCGAGGGCGTCCTGATTCATCCACCGCAGGAGAGAGAGGGGGGATGAGGTGGAAAGGAGGCGGCGTGGAATGGGCGCCGTACTGCAGAGGTTCAATCCTCCTGAGTTCTGAGTGGCTAGGAGAATGGTTGAATCCGCGTGAAAAATGTATCACGTAATGTTTGACATACGGATCGAAACGCACGCAAAACCCTATTTCATGAAAATTATATGACCTAGGTAAGTGATGACAGACGGAATTTACCGTTAGAACACTAAAGTACATAACCTGATTTTAGGGAAGTCAGAAACTCAAATTAAACACTGTAGTAGGAGGGAATAAGATTGGAAAGGGATGATTAATAAAGAGTTTTCAAGAATTTGTTTGTTCCCATAGTTATCTTTTGAGAAGAAAATTATTGGTCGTTACGAGTAGTCAAATGTAGGCACTACGTGGCATTCCCATTTACAGAGCATTGCGAATTTCTCGGAACCCACCTCGAATGAACACGTCTCATGTGCAATGTTTCTATTGAAAACGAGTGGACATCACCCAATTTAAATTTTAAATATATCTAAGAGTTCCCCTAAAGATATCCTTACGATCATATCTCACAATAACAGTACCTGAATTATGGCTTAATTTCGTAAAGTCAGTGGCTGGAACTCTGGGTTCCTTTTCCTTTAAGAAACTGATGGGTCTCCTTTGTGTTAATATTTTAATTATAGTTTGCGTATATTTTTGGAAAAAATGGACCCTCCATAAGTCTCCTGTGGACATTACCAAAGCACTGACATACATAATAACAATTACTTTCACAATATGCATACGAATACGGAATATATCTACAGGACTTCGCACGAATTTTAAGCGAGAGAAAAATGGAATAGAAACATATATATTGGACAAGCGTAAGTTTAGCGGGCAAGGTGGAAATGTGCGTATATATATATATATATATATATATATATATATATATATGTATTTTACAAAATGTATGTGATTTTCCAGAAAGACTAAGTTAAACCTTATAATACGGGAGTAAAAACTAGAGCAGGTGGAACAGTTTATGTATCTCGGAAGTGTCTTGGACCAAAATGATTAAAGTAGTGGGGACATTAGAAGAAGAATTGCATTAGACAAAGAAGCTTTCACCAGGAGGAGGGAATTGATGACAGGGCCGTTGAGTAAGGGTGTTAAGAATAGGCTCGTAAACACTTTGATATGGAGCGTAGCTATGAACGACGGGAATACATGGATGCTAAAGCAGTATGATAGACATAGACTAGAGACTTTTAAAATATGGGTTTAGTGAATGATGGGGAAGGTGAAGTGGACAGAAAGGAAAGCAAATGTGGATTTGGTAGGCATGGTGAGGAAGGAGAAGGGATTGTCGGGAGAAATCATAAGACAGGAAAAATGGATATTAATTGGCAATTTCATGTTGAGGACAGTGATAAATTGGAGAATGTTAGGCATACGAGGAAGTAGCAGGAATAGGATAGGCCCATGTTGGAAGGAATGAAGGCAGGAAGGAAGTATACGATGATGGAGAGGGACTATGTTGTAGAGTAGGTTGTTGAGTTATGTTTTTTTAGGAAAGATAAGATATTTATTTGGTAGTCGTGTCGATCCAAAACCTACCTTTTCCGGTGGGTTATGTATAATAATAATTATATATATATATATATATATATATAGGATGACGACGGCCGTTCCGTCGAAACGTCAAATAACATATTGTGAGTGTCCTTTCTTTGTGTCTCTATATTCTAAAAATCTACATCTGTGTTTTTATATATTTGTGCGTAGCCGAAGAGCGTTCCATTTCATATATATATATATATATATATATATATATATATATATATATATATATATATATATATATATATATATATTTATACCCATACGCAGACTCAGTCATTTCTTTTTCGTCGAATTACCTAGGTACTAACAGAAAAAAATATATAGAAAGCATTCATTTACTATTAATTTACTTGTCTATTATTCATACGCATTCTTTTCAGTATTGTTAATATATTTTTTTCGGATAAGATCAATGTGCTTGTACATCCGAGTCGTCCCCAGGCTCTATGCTCACCAATCTGATCTCTCATCTGTCTTCTACTAACCTACCTTTGACTGAAAGAATGCGGACTATATATTTTAATTAACACTTAGTAAAGGCTACTGTCACATAACACAATGTTTTTTTTAAATTGATCCTGAATTGTTAAAACCATAAGTGGATTAGTACATCACAAATGGTTATCTCAAGCTCTCTCTCTCTCTCTGTTTTGAAATTTAACTCAAATATACAACCTTGATTTTTTTCGGTTTGGTTATGTCCAACCAGAAAAAATACGCCGGTAAAAAATTTCATGGCAACACATTGAAAATTGTGTAAATTGATGTCAACTCGAAATTTGGGTCATTCATATGGAGCGAGGCGACGGAACGCGAAATTTTGAATGGACGGGAGATAAATAAACAAATGGTGTGGAAAGAATGAATCAAACTGCTCGGCTACCGGAACGAAATAATGGCGAGCAGACGTGAAGTTTCCAGTTTGAATTTTCCCTTGCAGTATTCATTACTTTCCTGCAGAATCACCGTGATGTGATTCTCCATGGATATTTAATCATGTATCACAGTTAAATTTAATTGACCCGGTAAAATATTCCACTTGAAATACGTGATCCTATGCGTAATTTTTACGTAATTTTTTAAAAAACATTCGTTTGGAGTTTTTTCTTTTTGAGGTCCACTGAATTCGCGTATGGAAATTAACTGATAAAGGATCTAATGAGTGAACGTGGGGGCAAAAATTAATTTACAGTACCTGTAGGAAATTTGTAGTGGAAATAATGTATTACGCTCCTTGACAATGTATAACAAATTAAAATTATACTCTAGGAAAAAAATTCTATTTTAACTACAGTGCGCGTTCCATTTAAAAGTAATGTAATTTTAAAAAGAGTAATTTATTGAACAAATTTTCGCAAAGACTTAAAATTCTTCAAAGTACTGTCCTTGGGCCTCTACAATTTTTTTCCAGTGACTCTTCCATGACCGGTACACACCCAGTATCTCCTATCCTAATCTACACCATCCTCCTCATAAAAAATGTCCTAACCGATGAGAAACCAGCCTATTAGTAATTATACAGGATCTGCCCTAAAAAATAAGTTTTATAAATTCGGATGAAAAATATATCTAGGATCAAAGTAAAAATCATGAAAATTCTTCAAAATAGCACCCTTGTGTATCGACACACCAATGACTGCGCCATGGCATGGTATTCTCCTTGCTTCCTGGAATGTGTCGATAGGAACCTCATCCAAGCACTTCGTCACGGCCTCTTTGACGTTATTAGCGTTCCAAAATGGTTGCCCTTCAAGCTCTTTTTTATTCTTGGGGTAAAAAGAAGTCCGGAGGTGACACATCGGGATTGTAGTAGGGCGACGGCGGCAGCGTTGCCATATGTTCGGTTCTCAGTAACGTGGGAGAAGGTGTGGAACGGCGCGTTATTTTGGTACAGCATCCAGTTGTCAAAGATCTTCTTCCTGAGGCGTTGCACTCTTCCCCACAGCCCTTCGAAGACTTGAAGGTAAAACTTAATGTTCACTCACTGTTGCTCAAAACCTATGTTGATAACTCCTTTGGAATTAAAAAGGACGATTAGCATAGTGATACTTATTTTTAGGGCAGACCCAGTATCTATTTCATGAAGCTGTATCACCAATATCTTAGTAATTTCCAAAGTTGTTCTGATTATTGAAAAACAAACATGTCTCTCAAAACGCCAATCTTCCAACAGACTTGAGAAGTAACGCTGATGAATTTAAAACGTTAATAATGGGAGTGATTTTTTTAACAACTATAAAGAGTTCTTTAATATTGTCGTTAACATTTTCAGTTACCTCTGTTGATATATTAGGGAAAATGTAACGCACAAATGTTCATGTAACTAGTTTATTTAACTGAGGAATTGACATAGTTATTGGTAATAACAACATTTTGTTGTTTATATGAATTTAAATGAGATAAAGCGGGCAGGTATCTTAAGCAGTTGACTATCTGTTTTATTGATTAAGTTTTGTAACCATTCAAGCTGAATGTTTCCATGGATATTTACGTATTTTTTTGAAAATCACCCTCTTTTCTTGCATTAATTTTGACGTGTGATTTTAATAATATCTTTAAATTTAATTTGATGAATAGCTTTAGAAATAATTAAAGGGAAATGATTTTTTCGATATTTATGTTTAATCTCGACACGGTTGAAAATAAATGACATTCAACTCGGTCGAGTTGATCTTTGTAGTCAATTGCTGCTGGAGCAACCTTGAAATAACTCCAAGATTTCAGTGAAAGAACTCCCTCTTAACGTTTCAGACACTTATGAAATTAGCGGTAAGAGTGAGTGCAAGCTAGGTATTTCATTTAACATTAATGACATTTGAGTGCCGTCAAAGGTATTCTACGTTTTTTGTGCACCCTCAACTTACCGTCCGTTTTGATACGTGAGATGAAACTCGAATGCGCATTTACGTGAGATTTTATTACTTAATAATGTGATAGGGGCTCTGGTCTACCAATGCAGCCGGTCACCAGTTTGCTCCGAGCCGTCTGAGCGGAAAAACGTACCTCCGCGTGAAGTATATTTTTCGACTTTGTAACTCGGTGCGCTGGAGCGCCCAGCCACACGTCATATGCTCCCAGCCACACGCCCTGCATCGCTTAGGCCTCCCAGTCTTTCCAGGCCTCTTACAGTCCCGAATTGGCTCCGTATGACTTTTTTTCGTTTCCCCGAATGGAGAGAGAGAGAGAGCTGAAAGGAAAGCATTGAGAGACCGTGGAAAGCATCAAAAAGCATGTTACAGCGTTCCGGAGTGGAATTCCCGTTGATGAGTTTCAGGGTGCCTTCAAAGTGTGGCAGACACGTCTCCGCAAGTGTATTGATTCAGGGGGAGAGTATTTTGAAGAATGTTTTAAGCATCTGTACAAGTAGGATCAATAAATCGCATGACAAAAATTGCGCATCACTTTTTAGTGGACCCCTTATATATATATATATATATATATATATATATATATATATATATATATATATATATATATATATATATATATATATATATATATATATGTGTGTGTGTGTGTGTGTGTGTGTATGTGTGTGTATGTATATATATATATATATATATATTTATTTATTTATTTATATGGATAATGTACACCAATCTTTGATTTGTCACTTAGGCAAGGGGTTCCAAGCATTTCTGAGTGAATTGGACCTTCGGTGCAAAAGATATGGGATGAGAATCAATATTAATAAAACAAAGGTTATGCGATTTTATAGAAAGAAAAAGGCTAACCTAAACATTAAAATAGGAGGGCAAAAAATAGAGCAGATGGAACAGTTTACGTATCTCGGTAGTGTTTTGGACCAACACGGTCAAAGCAGTTGGGACGTAAGGAGAAGAATTGCGCTAGGCAAAGAGGCTTTCACGAGGAGGAGGGAGTTGATGACGGGGACTTTGAGTAAGGATGTTAAGAAAAGACTCGTAAAAACTTTGATATGGAGCGTAGCTATGTACGGCGCGGAAACGTGGTCATTGAAGCAGGAGGATAGACGTAGACTGGAGGCTTTTGAAATGTGTGTCGAGAAGAATGGAGAAGGTGAAATGGATAGAGAAGAAAACAAATGAGGAAGTACTTGATATGGTGGGTGAAGAGAGGGGTTTGTTGGGAGCAATCCTATGGAGGCAGGAAAAGTGGATGAAGGAGGTATTGACCGGCAGCGGGATGTTGAAGACTGTAATAGAGGGGAAAATGTTAGGCAAACGAGGAAAGGGCAGGAACAGGATAGGGATGTTGGACGTGATGAAGGGAGGAAGGAAATACACAGAGATGAAGAGGTACCTGATGTAGAGTAGGATGCTGGATTTTGTGTTTTTTTAGGAGTCACAAAATATTTATTTGGTATTTGTGTCCATCCAAAAACCTGGTCTTAACCGGAAGATTACTTAATAATAATAATATAATGTATGTACGTTGGTACGCATAGAGGTAGGCATTAGAGATTATTACTGCGGACATGGTTCATTTGAGATGAGCTCTCCATTGTTGCATCCGGCGCAATTGAGGAGAAGGTGAGGAAGTCCGAACACTTCCCCGCTTTGAAGATCCTCGCTTTGAACCCTTCGCTCTCGGACGTTCAAGGAGTTATTGATGCCTCTCCTCCAATGCATTTTTTTCAATGGAGAAAAAAGGTGTTTTTTACACGCTATTTGTTCTGGTGGTTTTACGGGTGGAGGTAGGGTGGCTCAGTCAAGGAAAACGTCGACAATGGCTCGATAATTGAGGGATTAATTAGAATGGGTTGCTGGGAAGGATACCCCCTAAGAGATTATTGATAGAGTAAATCAATTTAAAGTGATTATGGGCGATGACGTGAGGTCCTTGGGATAAAAAAAATCCTTTTCATCGAATTTAAGAATATCATATTAAAAGTGGAGCCATCAATTTAAAAAAAAAACGTTGGGGAGTGTTTTAATGTTTTTTTTCACGATATTACTCCAGTTTCAGACAATTAATTTATAAAATACGGTCAAATTAATTGACAAAGTTCGCTTTCAATAAAGGGAACTGTTTTGGAAAAAGTATCAACATTCTCTACAGGTTAACATTATCATGTCAAATAATAATTTGTGAAAGGGGAGCGGGTTGATGCGGTGAGTAGCGTATTGGCTTCCAAATCGAATGGCCAGGTTTCAAATCTCGGTGATGGCAAAATAATTCTTTACCAATCCAATCTGAGGGTATCATGCGAAGAGAGAACCTCAAGTGAAAATCAGTGTCCGTCGGATGGGATGCTAAACTGTGTGATCCCTAGGCGGCTTTTATTTCATATAATGCGTGAAAGCTTCTATGCCGGTTTTCTCTTTCTTTCCACCCTTCTTTCTCCATTCCCTAAATATTTTAACCCTACCAAATGACTCACCTATCCCCATAATTATCTAAATAAATTCATTTTTTACGGCTCATAATGACGCTGAGCTACGATTTTCGAAATGTAGGTTGGAAATTATATCTAGAAAGTGTACAGTTTGACTTATTTTATTCCTGTGCATTCAAAATAGTTTTTTTGGAATCGGTAATCAATAGATCGCTGTGAATTAAGATTAATCTAAGGAATGCATTGCAGGAAACCAATCTTATCGAATCCAAATCGTAACTTACCCCTCTACCGAGACAAAAGCATAATATCGCCGCAATTTTTTAAAAAGTGAGATGGCATACTTTTTTTTACGAGAACAAAAAAACTGTGGGGCATTAAAAAATTAACGAATAAAATCTTGGATCTTACACTTAAATGTTTAAATGATGTTCTATGTGGAAGATATCCGTGTTTTTTCTAATAGAGGTCACGCGAATGCTAGCTATTTTTATTATGGGAGAATCGTAGGAAAACTTGAAGAGTGGAATCCAGGGTTATAAAACTTTCAAATGGGTAAAAGTTTCTCCACTGATAATCCTTGAAGTAGAAATTTTCTGAATTGCTAGGGTATTCCTTCGTGAATGCGGAAATGACTTAAATTTAAAAAAAATTTTTTTGCAACTGCAATTGATATTACGAGAAGGTATGCTATAGATTCATGTGATTTTAAATATTAGATTATGATTACTCTGTTCTGTACATCGCGTTGACTCACTTTATATTTGATCACATTAAACTACATTACACAAGGAGGAATAGACTTCTATCTGAAAGGTTTCAGAATCAGGTCTTAATTGCCATTCCGGATAAAAAATGAGATCAAAGAGTTATGGCTGAGACAGATCAGGTGGTAGGTATAACGAAGTTCATGGCAGTTTTTTATTTGGTGAATTTACTAAATATATATTGGATTTTTACATAGAAAAATAAAATAAAACAGGTAGAATTATTAACTCTTTATATATTTTTTCTAAGTCAAGTAAAGCAGGTAAAACTATTATTAAATACATCTATTGCCTATATATTTAGAAAGTGTTACTGGTCGAAGTGGGCATTGAAAGAGTTACTAAAAGAATATTTGAATTTGATTTAAAAAAATGCACTTACAAAGTTATTGGAAGGTGATGACCGACCGCCTTAAGTAAAGACGTGCTGAGAACAATTTGAGTAGCTTCAGGCGTGATGTGGTGTAAGTCGAATATAATGAATAACTGATCGTGGCACTTTTCCACTTGATATTTTTAATACATAAAAACCCGGTCGTTAAATACATTTTATCAAGTGGAAACGTTCTACGATCAGTTATTCATTATGTTACGAGAAGACCAGTGAAAATTTGAAATACAGGGTCGCACCCAAAAGTGGTAGGACTGATTTTCTCTGGCGCGAACGGAGCGGCGGAGGGGGATCTGCCTGGCAGGGTAAGGTGGAGGATGCTCTTAGCAACAGACCGACACAAACCTCAGTCACCTTTGGGCTGTCGTTGAGTGAGGACACCGTTTTTAGTGAAGCAAGTTTTTTGTCCGCGTCGAAAAACAAAATGAATCTGAATTTAGAGCAACGTTATTCCGTGAAGTTTTGTGCGAAACTCGGGTAGACGGAAACTGAGACTCTCGATATGATCAAGCAGGCTTATGGGGACACTGTCTTAAGCCGTTCCACAGTATTTGAGTGGCACAAGTTGTTTAAAGAGGGTAGGGAGCTCGTTGAAGACGACCATCGCTCCGGACGGCCGTCGACGGCAAGAACCGACACGAATGTGGACAGAGTGAGGACACCGCTGAACACAGACCGACGCTTAACCAGTGAAGAAATTGCAGACCAGTTGGGTCTGTCTGCATCCAACGTCCAACGCATTATTTCACAGGATTTGGCCATGCACAAGGTGTGCGCCAAGATGGTACCGAAAATTCTGAGTGTCGACCAACAGGCAACGCGTGTGCGCATTTCCGAAGAAGTGTTAGCCAATTTGCACCGAGATGAAAATTGTTTGAACAATGTGATAACTGGTGATGAAACATGGGTTTTTCAATATGACCCCGAAACGAAAAGACAATCCGCGGAATGGCACACTTCCGCGTCCCCACGTCCAAAAAAGGCTCGCATGAGCAAATCAAAACGATGTTGATTGTGTTTTTCGACCGTCATGGAGTGGTTCACAAGGAGTTTGTCCCACCAGGGGAGACTGTGAATGCGAAGTTTTACGTGCAGGTGCTCACCCGCCTCCGAGAACGCGTGAAAAGAGTCCGACCGGCCATCGCAAACTGCTGGGTGCTTCATCATGACAACGCGCCGTGCCATGGCGCGCTCGTCGTCAGACAGCTCCTGGCCAAATAAGGCGTTGCCACGTTGCCGCACCCGCCCTCTTCTCCCGATCTGGCACCACTGGACTTCTTCTTCTTCCCCCTGATGAAAAGACAGCTCAAGGGACGACTTTTGACTCGATAAAGGCCGCTCAAGAGGCTTCGACGAGGGTCATCAACGGCATCCCCGAAGAAAATTTCCAGCGGGCGTACGGGGAATGGGAGCAACGTTATACTAAGTGTGTAGCAGCTCAAGGAGCATACTTTGAAGATTATTAAGTCGATGTAAGTATATCGTCATTAAAATCTTGTAAAAAAATCAGTCCTACCACTTTTGGGTGTGACCCTGTATAGTTTCGTATGGCTCAAAAACTTGGCCTTTCAAATGAGAGTATAAGCGTTGGCTGGAGGTTTTTGAGAGATGGTTATAGAGAAGGGTGAAAAAGATAATAAACAGGCAGAAAAAAAACAATCGATAAGGTTGTAGAGGTTGTGGAAGCGGAGAGAGGATTGTATGGAGAAATTTGAAGATGACAGGACAAGTGGATGCAGGAGATACTAATAGGAGGCAACGTGATGCTGGAGACTGTCGCAGAAGTGATAGAGAATGCTGGGAAAGTGTGATAGAGGGAGGAAAAGTAAGGTTCTTTTGAATGGAATCAAGGAAGGTAGAAAGTATACAGAGTTAAAAAATGGGTCGTAGAGGTTTAAGGATATGTTATGTCGTGTTAGTTAATACTTACGAATACTATAGTGTGTGAAGCCAAGGCAAACGAAAAACCCAACTTCTTTAACAGCAGATTATTGCCAATAACAATCGCTAATTAAAACCTGTTAATTTTTTCACGAATGGTCTTAAAAACTTTCGTTTTTCTCCCTGTGGAACCACCCCCCCCTTTTCATTTTGATGATGAAAACGAGTGAAGGAATTTTATTGAAACACCCAACATTAATTTCAAAAAACTTCATCAATGGAGATTAATCTGGACAACAAGTGCGCTAACTCGTTTTCAAAACAAAACGAAAACTCCTGAAAAAGAAATCAAACAATTCACTCATTCCCACATCATTCCTGTGTTTCTCAAACCACTGTGAGAGTGCTGATTTTAATTAGGTCGACGATCGATCGAATGGGAGAACTTTCAGGGTTCGTTTGGAAAAAAATTTCGGAAGAAGACCAGGGCAGTTTGGGGAAACTTTTGAGAACTTTAAGCCGAACTCTAAGAGATGAAAATTTTCCTGGGGACGCGAATGGTTTTACCCATTACTTGCTTATGCCTCACTAACGCGTCAACCGCACCCCAAAGCGGTATAGTTATGTTACGCATATGAACACGAAACCCCAATTTCAGTACATACCAAAGTTTCACCCAAACACTTTGGGAATTAATTCCTGCCTTGATACTATCCTTAACCTGTTTCTTCACTCTTTGCCATTTAGTAATATGTGCTCACTATTGATATCCGCGTACTAGAGATAGCTATTCCACTTCCTGCATATATTTCAATTATGATATTAAATTTTAAAGATTTTAAATAATTTAGTATTTTTAAATGACTAAACTTAGCAATACTGATAATATAATTTTTTCACAAAGGTACAGATTCAACCCTGTTAAACATTTCAAAGTATGATTTTCTTTATCCCTGGTAAATACGAGGGTAGTTTGAAATATTCACGGAATCACCGCCAAACGTCAGCGCTAGCGCAACAAATTACCCGCGCAGTATTAGGCAACCCTTCATGCGTAAACACGTCATGCATTAGTTCTCTGGGAAGAGATCCATGTTGCGGACGACTCACTATTGTTGTTCCCATCAAAGTGATTTGTGAAGATGAATAGAATTGAGAATCTAGTAGGAATTTAATACTTCGTAAAACAAAGTAATAAAGTAAAGGAAGTTCATGCCGACTTTTAGAACACTCCAAGAGACTCTGTTCCTTCATTTTCAACTCCAGTCAAATGTTCAAACGAGTTTAGTCGGGACAGCTTAGATGATGATCCTCGTAGTGGTCGGCGAAAATGTACCACTACCCTAGGTATTATCGCAAAAGTGCATAAAATGGTCATGGAGGATTGCCAACTGATAGTGCGAGAAACCGCTGAAGCTGTAGGGATGTCATCTGAACGAGGATATCAAATTTTAACCGTAGAATTAGTCACGAGAACATTTTCCTCTAGATGGATGTCGCAACTCTTAACCCAGGATCACAGACGAATCAGAGTGGAAATTTCCAAACAATGTTTGACCCGTTTCCAAAGCTACCAACAAGATTTTCTGCTCCCGTTTTGTGACCACAGATGATTTGGGTCCACTACTATATCTCAGAGAAAAAACAGCAGCCAAAGCATTGGAAACATGTTGATTCACCAACAGCAATGAAAACAAAAGCAATACGGTCGACAGGAAAGGTGATGGCTTCAGTTGTTTGAGATGAAAAAGGGATTTTTTTGATCTTCCCGCTGATCAAACAATTACTGCGAAATACTACGCTAACCTCCTGGACTAACTATAGCAAAAGATACATGATAAAAAAGCCAGTTTTTTCAAGGAAGAAAGTAATTTGTTATCATAAAAATGCACGACCACACACAAATGTCTTTGCTATGGAAAAAATACGTGAACTTAGATACGAATTGTCGCCAAACCCGCCTTATTCGTCTGGTTTGGCTGCATCAAATTTCCAGTTTTTACCCAAGCTCAAAATTTTCCTCGGTGAACGGAGACTCTCTTCAAACAAAAAACTAACAGCCGAAGTAGACGTGTACTTTGTTGCCTGTAGATGTCTAATTTACGAGATAGGATCAAAACATTGGAATATCGCTGGACCAAGTGCATTTGTGAACAGAGATACTAAATTGAAAAACAAAAAAAGTCTCACTTAGGTAACTCTTTTATTTCTATTCCATTCCGAGAACTGTTCTAAAATACGCTCGTAATTGGATTATAAATTGATTTTTTTTAAATGCCATATAATACACTATTCCTCCTTCGAGCTAAGCAACGCCATTAATACCTTCATTTGAACTTTATCCAGGAAGTAACGTTTTTTTAATATTAATATTCCAGATTTCCCACTCTTTTGCCTTCTGTAAATTAATGCATTGCTCGATCAATTCCTATGTTCACTCATGATTCCCCTCTTTTTCAACTTACAATTGTGCTTGAAATACTAATTTATTATAATATACATGCTTATAATTCTAGTTTTTATAGTAATAAAGCATTGTGAAAGCAATATGCTGCGGACATGACACTTTTGAGAATTATCCTGCTCAAAACAATCACCGATATTAATACTCCAATTTAGAGTCGCGGAGCTCTCACTGCAAATTTATTAAAAAATCCAGCTCGTACAAGTATGAAAAGCGGATTTTTTTCCAAAAATATTTTTTAAATATTTTTTTTCCCGAAAAATAATAAAAAGAGCTTTTTTTAATAAAAAGAAATTTTATTAATTTTTTTTCGGAAAAATGATAAAAAGATCTTTATTTAAAGTGTGCTCCATTACTAGTTTGACATTTACCCATATTTTGGGAAATTTGTGGATACCCACGCTTGCACAAAGCTTTCCTTTTTGCGGCGAACCATTGAGGCATTTTGCTCACATCTTCGTACAAGGAAAAGCGCTGCTTAGCAAGTGCATGACACACCGATGTGAACAATTCAAAATCGGAAGGAATCAAGTCTTGTGAGTACGTCGCATGCGGTAGAACTTCCTAGCTGAGTGCATTCGATCTGTCATGGACAGATTTTTCCGAGTATTGCCATGAAGAAAAATGACCATGTGTTCCCTCTTTTGGTATTCTTATCTTTTTTATAAGAAGTGAATATTTCAAATCCAACAATTATTACTGTTAACGTTCAGTATTAACCGTTTCACCAGGTTTTAAGAGGTCATAATAGACCACATACTTCTGGTCCGAGCCAGACGCAGAGGATCGTCTTTCTCCCATAGCGATTCGTTCTCGCGAGTAGAAGTAAAGTAAGAGTTCTGCCCCAGAATTGTTTAAACAATATAAAAACGTTATTTAATAGTTTAAACAAAAGCGCAACGAAAAGGTGGCGTTGGTGTCGAAGTGAGAATTCAATTGTTAAACAAGAGAAGGTCTGAAGCGTCAGGTTAGTCATTTGTCAATATGTTAAACGTGCAAGGCGTTTCAATTTTTAAACAAGAGAAGTGATTCGGTTGGGGGGGTCGGGGGGGATTGGGGGCATCTGGGTTTGTTGTACGAGGAAATATTGTTTTAAGTGATTTTTAGTTTTACGTGAGGAAATATTCACGAAACGCGAGGAAATTGATTGTTGTACGTAATATTCACGAAAAAATACGCGAGGAAATATTTTTTATTCACTTTGAAAGTTGTGATAGCAGGTTCCGGCAGCGCGAGGAAATATTTTTTATTCACGTTGCCGTGTTGGAAAAAAAAATACGCTAGTGATAGCAGTTTCCGGCAGCGCGAGGAAATATTTTTTATCCACGTTGCCGTGTTGGAAAAAAATAATTTTTCTTTAAGAGTACGAGAAGATTCCCGCAATATATATTTACGTCATAGCGTTATTTAATTGTTATTAACAAAAAGCATCAGGCATCAGGTGAAACTCAATGAAACCCTGAGCGTTATGACATATTCAATTTATTGAAAATCATCCAATTGACAAATACATGGTTAAATTTCTATACATAAATACATATGGCCAAATGGCTTGTTATATTTCCAACCCAGAAAGTCACTAATCATCTTCAACAATATTGTCAAAATACATGTGTCACAATATTATCAAATAGATGGTTAAATTTCCAATTACTTAAGTCACTTGTCCTCATCCCAAATATCATATTCATTACCTGGTGTGCCAGTTGTAACAGTGTACTCATCTTTCAATGGTAAAGAGAGACGACACCTACGACACTCATTAATAGACCTACATTTTAAAGGTGGATAATCAGCGCATATATCACAGACTTGCGCATGATGGAGGTCACCGTTAGAATTAATAAGCTCATGAGTATAAACAACGGCTAGAGGGGCTACACTCAAAAAGGAAAAGCAAGTCTTACATACAGTTCCAAATCTCAATCCCTCGAGGCCGGGATACACTCCCCGTAATTTTCTCCGTAAGAAATTGGCATGAACACGATAAAGCTTATATCTTACACACGAATACAACGGTTCAGATGAATTCATGGTGTTACAAATCTTCCGGGACGTACACTTGTCAACCTACACAAACGCTTCGAACTCTGACGAGGTGGAGTCGCAATCAATGGTATCCACGGAACCGATGGATAAGTTGTCGCTATCAAATTCCTCGTCACTCGAGTCACAGCCAGGAAGTACTGTTAGCTCAGCAAACTTAACACTGCTCGGGATTGATCGTACACACCTCTGACAGTCTATAGCAGGTTGAACATTGAAGTGTGGTTCCTTCTTACAGAGTTCGCACTCAATGTAAGGACGAATGCTATTATTACGTTGTAATTCATGTACATGAACCATAGATATATATGGAGCATTCAAATTACGGAAGCAGTTACGGCACACGCACACGAGTCGAGAAGTAATTATTCGTAATGCTTTTCGTATGAATCGTCCGTGAACGTTGAACAGAGTATATCTCACGCATGCATACAGTATAGCTTGTGAAGCCATTCTGCGATAACTTAAAAATGAGCTCGCGTGAGGTTGAGTGTCGAAAGTTTCGTCCACACGTGTCAAGTGATATCAATAGTAATTATCTCATGCTTCAGACGTTGCTATGAGGATGTATGAGCTACATAATTAAAATTTTAATTAACTCACGCACACGCTGGAATGATAATCCGTGGGAACTGCATAGTTAAAATTTTAATTAACACAGATAGCCTAGCGAATTTCAATCATGGTGCGGATGTGGGGACTTGTGTGGTAGATAAATGATTAGTCCATTTAAATTAACGTAGGATGGAGTAAACATATTATTATTCGTTGGAATTTTAATTGTCTCTCAGGATGTTGTGTTTTAGTAAACAGATTATTATTCATTGGAATTTTAATTATCTCCCAGGATGTTGCGTTTCAGTTTAGAACTGTGAGGAAGCGATTGTGTAACCATTGAATTTGCTGATATAAATAGGAGCACTTAGGGGGCATAAGTTCTCATTATTGAAAAAGCGAGGAGACGTGCTTGAGGGACGGAGAAACTACACTGAAACTACACCAGTAACTAACTCGAAGAGAGACTGCAAGCTTGAGACTACTAAACGAACGAACACAACTGCCTGAGTGAGAGTAAGTATATTCACTTTCGAATTAGAAATATGCATTTATCATAACTAATTGAAATTGGGTCTTGAATATTTATTTATTTTTCACCTATTTTTGCTAGATGGATTCTGTGAAGGAAATGCTCATCAATATGCAGAGGGAGGCTGAGTATCTAACGAAGGAGGATCTGGCAGAGGGTGCTGAATACCCCGTAGAAAAGTTGGAGATCGTGACAACTAGGTACGGGGATACGTTACAGGCAACTGTGATGTTTGCAGGGATGCAGAGGAAGATATATCTCCCCAAGCATTTCAAATTAACACTTGATGATATAGTCAAGTTTAATGCAAATGCTTGGGGGGAAAATATGTCTGTGATTAAAAAAAATAATTTAATAAAAATAAAATAATATTAAACTTACCTCGACGTATTATTTTAAAGATCCCAATCCATAAACGTCCTTATATCCATAACGGAAACGCCCCTTCCTCAAAACTTTCTCCACACGAGTCCCTCCCCTCCCCATCCCTCTCGGATGAGCGGAAGCGCCACTTCCCTCTCAGAGTATGAGAACTCTCTCGTGATAACACCAAGAGCCTCCAAAGCAGTAAGACGTGTATAAAGTGAAAAGCTCTCGTGGAAAAATACCAGTAAAATTAGAGTGATCATGGAGGATTTTGTTCTTTGTGAAACGTGTTATGTGTACTATAGACCCCGGTACCTAGCCGCCCATGAGATGTCCCAAGTGCATCTTAGACATGCTCTACGTGGCCAGCAATCTGGAGGAGGTGGAGGACCAGCAATAGTACAATTGGAGTCCGCTGTCCGTGGCCGATTGAAAACCTTTTGGGTGAGTCCTGGATTGGGAGTGTATACAGACTTGGTTAGTTTCTTGGATCGGATAAAAAATGTATTGATTGATAAAATTCGGAACTCTTTGCAAAACACAGCACTAAAAATTAACATAATGGTAAAGGCTATATTCCAGAAAGATGAAGAGCGACAGGAGCGATGTTTTAAAACAAAAAATGTTAGGGTTTTTGAAGCGGATGATATTGGTCAAATTTCGGAAGAATTATTCGCAAAAATTTTGAAAGAGAAATCTGAAAGTTCATCGAGAGGTTCTGGGTGGTCACTTGCTGAAATCTTAGGGTTAGAATTGAGAATAAATCGATATAAACCTCTAAGAGGGTCATCTTTCATTAAGGTTCCACATAAAATAATGTGCACGCATAGTGTAATTAACGTTCAGAACAGTGACAAATTTTGCTTTAAGTATGCGATTTGGTCAAAATATGTGGAAAATCATCCAGAACGAGTTCGTAAATATAACACGCTAGAATTTCAAAATGGCTACGATTGGGATTGTATCGATTATCCAGTAGATATTCGTAAAATTCCAATATTTGAAAGAAGGAATAAGATTTCCATTAACGTATTCGGATTAGATGAAAAAAATAATGTGTATCCCATTAAAGTTGTTGCAGATGAACTAAATGATCATTTTGATCTTCTATACATCGTTGAGGGTGAGAATTCTCATTATTGCTGGATTAAAAATTTTGATAAATTGGTACATTCACAATTGACGAAAAATAACAATGGGGTAAAGATATGCAAGGCTTGTTTCAAGCATTCCACTTCGAGTGAATCCCTCGAAAGACATAAAATTGATTGCAAGCTGAATTCACCCTCTAGAATAATTCTACCGGAAGGAAATGATGCTTATTTAAAATTCAAAAATTTTTCACATAAAATCAGACTTCCTTACGTGGCATATGCGGACTTTGAATGTGTTCTACCAAAGGTTTCCAGCTGTTTTCCACAGGATGATCATTCATATACTCAAAAGCGTCAGCAACATGAAGTTATGTCCTTTTGTCTGCTTATGGTTTCAAGCAGCACTGGTGAATTTTTTGAGCCTATTCTCTATAGGGGTAAAAACGCTGTTGAAGTATTTCTCGAAAAGCTTAAAGAAATGTCGCTTTTTGTGCAAGGAGTATACAAAAACAGTAAACCCCTATTGAAAATGAGTGATGAGGAAATTAATGCTTTTGAAAAAGCTACTATTTGTCATATTTGCGGATATTCACTGGGCGAAGATAGAGTGAGAGATCACTGTCACTTGTCAGGCAAGTTCAGGGGGGCTGCTCACTATGCATGTAATGTAAACTTTAAAAATCCAAAATTTTTACCAGTGTTCATCCATAATCTGTCTAATTATGACGCACACCTCATTGTACCGCACCTAGGATGTGATTCTATGAAAATTACATGTATCCCAAATACTGAGGAAAAGTATATCTCTTTCTCGAAAAACGTCGATTCCAATTTCTCATATCGGTTCCTTGATAGTTTTAGATTTTTGAGCACGTCACTATCTAGATTAGCCGATATTCTTCCTAAGGATAAATTCAAGCAAACGGCACACATTTTTAAAGAAAAAACTGAGAGAATCACGCGAAAGGGAGTATTTCCATACGAGTATGTAGATTCATGGGAAAAATTAAACGAGAGCAGCCTTCCATCAAAAGAATGCTTTTATAGTACTCTAACAGAGGGTACTATTACAGACGATGATTATTCGTTCGCTAAAACTGTGTGGTCCGAATTTGAGTGCAAGACGTTGGGTGACTATTCAGACTTGTATTTGAAAACCGATGTACTGATACTGGCGGACGTGTTTGAGAATTTTAGAGATGTTTGCATGTCGATGTATGAACTCGATCCCGCGTGGTATTTCACCCTTCCAGGACTCTCCTTTGACGCCATGCTTAAATATACAGGGGTCACACTAGAGCTGCTAACTGACTATGATATGATTCTAATGATGGAAAAAGGAATACGGGGAGGTATCAGTCAGTGCACAAAGCGTTACGCTGAGGCCAACAATAAGTACATGGAAGATTTTAATCCTTCACATGAGTCAACATTTATTGTTTATGTCGATTTTAATAATTTATATGCCGCAGGGTTATCAGCCCCCCTTCCCATGGGTGGTTTTCGATGGGTAGACCCACTTGACGTCACCGTAATCCCAGACGATTCTCCCAAGGGATATGTATTGGAGGTGGATCTAGAATATCCTAAAGAACTCCATGATTTTCATTCAGACCTACCGTTTTGTGCAGAAAAGAAAATCCCACCGAATGGTAGGTACCCTAAATTATTAACTACACTGTACGACAAAGAACGATACGTCATACATTACAGATCGTTAAAACAGGCGTTAGCAGCAGGTCTTAAATTGAAAAAGATACATAGAATAATTGAATTTGATCAATCCCCTTGGATGAAGCCATATATTGACATTAATTCAAAGAAACGGAGACTTGCAACGACCGAGTTTGATCGGGACCTATTCAAACTATTTAACAATAGTGTCTTTGGTAAAACAATACAGAATGTACGGAAGTATAAAGATATAGAATTGGTAAATAGAGAAAAACGATTAGATAAATTAATCTGCAGTTCATTTTTTCTCGATAGAACTATTTTTGCAGAAAATCTAGTGGCTGTTCATAAAAGGTATAGCAGTATAAAAATGAATAAACCTTTGTACATAGGACAGGCAGTTCTTGATATTTCGAAAGTGCTTATGTATGATTTTTTTTATAGTCATATTAAAGTAAACTATAATAATAACGATGTAAAATTGTTATATATGGATACAGATAGCTATATTCTAGAGCTGAAAACTAAGGATTTTTATTCTGATATTCAAAAGAGCATTTCCCTATACGATACATCCAATTACCCCTCAAACCACTCGTGCTATTCGAAAATAAATGAAAAAGTGATCGGGAAGATGAAGGATGAGTGTGGAGGTAAGATAATTACTCATTTTGTAGGGCTCAGAAGTAAACTGTATTCTTATCGTTTGCAGGGTCAATATGAGGGAAAACGGGCCAAGGGAGTTAAAAAGGCTACTGTAGATAGATCGATCACATTCAATGATTACGTTACTTGTTTGCGTGAAAATGCTCCAGCCTTCAGAAAGATGTCTCTGATTAGATCACAGAAACATCAGTTGTGTACAGTTGAAATAAATAAAACAGCTTTGAGCTCTGATGATGATAAGAGGTACATATGTGATGATGGAGTGAATACCATTGCTTGGGGTCATGACAAACTTTTAAGGAAGAGAAGCTATGATGATGCATTTGATGGTGATTGATTTGATTAGAGTAGTAATCTCTTTAAATTTACATGAAGGAAAGAAAAGGAACTTATTTGAGAGTTAGCTCCTGTTAAGGTCACAATGTGGACTCTCGCGTTAATTTTGACGACTTTATATTATCCAATTAGGGGTGATATAGACATGTGCGTCGCAGAATATTTACAACAATATGGCTACCTGGACGTAAGTGAAAACGAAATACGAAATATATCAGAGGAGAGCTTTGAGAAATCTCTCAAGCTATTCCAGGAATATTACAATTTGACAGCAAATGGGATAGTGAATGAGGAGACATTGAATTTGACAAAAGCTCCCCGCTGTGGCGTTGAGGATGACATTAGCTTCACTGTTTCTCACCACAAGTGGGGTAAGAATGACATTACTTGGCATTACCCATTGGCTACTGCAGCACACGTGAAGTTGGCAGAAGCGGCTTTCGATGCGTGGAGTGAAGTGACTAATTTAATATTCAGACACGACACTGTTAGACCTGATATAACAATAGTGAATGCCATGGATAAGCATAGGTATTATGCTAAGAGGGGTATATGCCCTTTTCCTTTAGACGGACATGGTAAAATCTTGGCCCACGCTGAATTACCAACCGTTGAGAGCCACCCATTAGAGATACATATCGATCAAGCTGAGAACTGGTATTTGAAGAAGGATATGAATCACTCGATTGAATTTGCTAATTTATACAAGGTGCTGCTTCACGAAATTGGACATAGTTTAGGAATTTCCCATTCTAGAGACAAGGAAGCTATTATGTATTCGATTTATTCGCACGAAGCGTCATTGTCGTTAAAGGAAGATGACATACTGGCGATACAAAGCTTGTATGGGAAACCTGAAAATGATAGGAATCGTGAAAGGAAAGAGCCGGCGGGGGATGAAGGTGGTGAAGAAGGGAAGGAGGAAACTTCTTTATGCGCCGTTAAGGAAATTGATAACCTGCTTATAATTGATCACATCATGTATGTATTCAGTGGTAGACTATTTTGGATGATAGATTTGATTAATTTGAATGACGAGTTGCCAAAAGCTCAAGTTATCACTGATTGGCTTCCTTTTCTCCCATCAGATATTAAAAAAATTGATGCTATATACCGCAGACCGTCGGGCGAAATTGTTATTTTCATACAACATCGAATTTACATGTTCCATTATGAAAGCTTAGCACTTATTCAGGGCTTTCCGAAAAGGTTAGAAGATGTGCGCCTCCCTCGTAGTGCAATTATTCAAGGGGCTTTAAATACGTACTCTGGCAGAACTTATTTGTTTTACAGCGATGTTTTCGTCGTAGAAATGGATGAGTGTAGCTTCGAGCCAAAGGAGTTTAAATATTTGAGCACAAATTTCCCACCCATACCTGCGAATATCAGTTCAGCCTTTAGGTATACGAATGGATTCATATACTTTTTCAAAGGAGACAATTACTATGAATATAGTGAATTCAATAAGACACTACGAAACGCAGGTCCAAGTAGTCTATCACTCTTCGGAATTCAATGCGCAAAGGAATCAACTCTATCAAATGTAGTCGATGAGTTAAAAGGCATCGTCGCGAAGTTGGAAGGTAATGTATAAACTCAGTGGATCACTCTTAATTGTAACTAGTGATGTATCCGACGTTGCTGTGGAAGCATCCATTTACATGTATTTGTGCTGGTCCATCATGTTGTGGAAAAACAACATTCGTAATAAGATTTCTAGAGAATTTAAAGGAAATGGTTGATGGAAAAATCGAAAAAACAATATGGTGTTGCAATCGTCAAAGCAAACCTGATAAGGAGCTGAAAGGTGTGGAGTTTCAATACGAAGTGCCAAAGTTTGATAATCCACGAAAGATATCAACCCTTTACGTAATAGACGATTTAATGCACGACTGTTATAACAAGGGAGTCAGCGAGCTCTTCACACGTGGTTCACATCATTCAAATATATCCGTCATCCTTATTACTCAAAATGTTTTTTACCAAAGTCCTCAGGCTCGTAATATTTCCCTCAACGCTAAATATATAATAGTTTTCAAAAATCCACGAGATAGGTCACAGTTTCGGTTTCTTGCAGCACAGGTTTATCCGGAGCATCCTAGTGAACTGCTGAGGGTTTATAAAGACGTGACTTCCGAACCGTATACTTACTTAGCCCTCGACCTCTCACAAGAGACGGACGATCGAGTGCGTTTCAGGACACAAATATTTCCGGGAGAAGTAACTTCCGTGTTTGTTCCAACGTATGTAAAAAATTATGAAGAGATTGAAGCGGCACAGACATCTCATAAGGCTATTAAAAACTGCCAATCCAAAGTTGCGAAAATCAATTATTGAGTCTGTAAACGAGGATGGTATAAAAGCTGTTTGCGAGTGCTGTCTAAATACAATAAATGGGAATCACAAAATAAGTGGACTAGTGAAGAAAAGGTTGACCCCCTATAAGGAAACTCTTCGTAAATTGAGCTGTTCTAACGTATCCATCAAGAAAAAGCGTCAATTATTGAAACAGAAGGGAGGTTTTTTACCAGTCCTTTTGGGATCTCTTTTGAGTAGTGTCCTTGGTAACCTGATAGGATGAGCTTAAAAAGAATGTTCCTTATCGAGCCGCAAACGCTTAAAAAACAGCGATTGAGGCGGGATGTATCAAGATTAGACGAGGGAATGCAAAAAGTGCTTAGTACGAAAATGGATGATTCGAAAAAATGGCACCACTACCGTAGGGTTTTAGATTCGTATTTAGGAGCTGTAAACAGCATGAATGACCCCATTTCTATAACATATGTAGACGAAGATAGGAAAAATTTGGAAGGGAACAAAAAAGGGAGTGTCAAGACGACAACACACGGTAGGAATCTTTTGAAAGCTGAACGTAGGATTGGTAAATCATGGACAAAAATGTTAAAACGACGAGCGGGAAATATGGAAAGAGTTCTGGACGATTTTGCGAAAACAGCCAAGTTGGAAGAGGAAGAGGAATTGCGTCCGATCACACCCATCAAAGACCGTCTAAGAAAAGTGAAAAGAGCTCCGCGTTGGAAGAAGCTAGATTGAGTTCTATATATTATGACCCCGTGAACCCCGCTAGCTATTCCACTGTTGATAGACTTTGGAATGGTGTTGGAAGGGAAATAAGCAAAAGACGTGTGAGGGAATGGCTAGAAAGACAGAATACTTACACGTTACATAAACAAGCACGCAAGACGTTCCCCAGAAATAGATATACTCCTGAATATATAGATGAGACGTGGCAGTGTGACCTTAACGATATGCGAAAGTTGAAAAAATACAATAATGGATATGCATACCTTCTCACAGTGATTGATTTGTTTTCCAAATATGCATGGGCAATCCCCCTCAAAAGTAAGACTGCCGAAAATGTGATCAACGCTTTTGGAACAATATTAACCGATAGAAAACCTAACAAAATTCAGAGTGACAAGGGGAGTGAATTCTCTAATGTGAAGTTTAAACGTTTCCTTAGTGATAAGGGAATTGACTATTATACAACGAACAACCCAGATGTCAAGGCTGCAATAGTTGAACGCTTCAATCGCACACTCAAGGGTCGTATGTATAAATATTTTACCTACTTTAACACTTTGAACTATGTTGATGCGCTACCGAAACTATTGAAAGGATATAACGATGGTGTACATTCAAGTATAGGTGTACCTCCGAGTAAAGTGAATGATAAGAACGCATTCAAGGTCGCGCGCCGTTTAGTGAGGAGCATTCGGAAACGGCCCAAATTCTCCATCGGTGATTTTGTACGCATATCAAAAGAGAGGACACCATTCAAAAAGGCTTACGAACAAAATTTTTCCCGAGAAATCTTTAAAGTTTGGAAAGTTAATAGAACGCCAATTCCAACCTATAAATTAGAGGATCTGAATGGAGAACGGATAGAAGGATCTTTTTACGCTGAAGAACTCTCCAAGACATCAGTCGGTTCGGATACAGAATATCAAATTGAAAATATTTTAAAACGAAGAGGGAAGGGTAAAAACCTGGAATACTTTGTTAAATGGACGGGGTACGGTGATAATTTTAACACTTGGATCAGAGCCAGCGGCGTGAAAAGATTATGACGACCGAAGATTTTTTCCTATTTCTTTTGAGCGATAGCTCCGGAAAATATTTCCCCGATAATACAATAGCAAATTTTCGAGTGAAATTACCCCAGCGCATAGCCACTGAGGATTCATGGAAAGTAGGCTTAGCTGAAATTTATTTTCCCAAACTTGACCTTCCTGTGGACCCCCCGGAAGATAAACCTGTGGAAGAATCACAAGTCAAAGTGGAACCGGAAGAAAAACCACCTTCCACAAGGCTTAAACTTGAAGCTCCTCCGTGCCCCGTCGTTGAGGTTGAAGTAACAGATGGTGTAGTAATTAGTTTGAAAGCTCGAACGTATAGTCTAACAGATTTGCTGAGAACAATTAATAGAACAATACCATCTGAACAAAAATGGTATTACATTACCAAGCTACACAATTGGTTTCAAAATAAACTCTCTCTCGAGTCTGGGAGTATACCATTAATTAAACGCTCCTCGATAAAATGTCCCTATACGTTCATAGATATAGGGGGTGTTAAAATACCACTATCGTTTACTAGATACACCCTTGATGAACTTCTCAGTACGATCAGAGTAGATATTAACACAGAATTTGCGAGGGCTGAATTTGACATACAATTCATGCGGACCTTTGCGGAACTCAGTATCCCCCCAGATGTGAGTCGTAAACGAAAACAGAGTTCAGAAATGGAGGCGGTTATACCCGAGGAACCTGAGCGTCTGACGAGCCAGGTGTTTGTCTACCTAGACGTGTTAGCACCGCAAATGGTTGGAGATGTCATGTCGAAGTGTTTGCGTGTAGTCATGGGCGATCGCGGAAACCACCAAATATTCACCTCGCCGTATTATATGCATCTTGATAAAAAGGACTTTGACACTGTTGAAATTAAATTGTTGAATAAGATGGGTGAACTGTATCCATTTACCGATAGCATAAACCCTTCAACAATCGTTTTACATTTTATAAGGCAATAAATACACATGCTGAGTAATCGTGTTTCAGTTATCGATAGGATGTTGTCGGACGTAGATCGATATAAGCGATACTTTACACAGGTTGGAGGTGGGGATATTGGTCCTGTGTATCGATCGAGTCATTATAGACAAAAAGGTAGAGGCTTGGGGAATTTTTTCAGAGGACTATGGAAAGTGGTAAAGCCATTAGTCACAGGAGGAATCAAGGCTGTAGGGAGAGAGGCTAGGGATACGGGTATAAGAGTGTTATCAGATATCAGTGCTGGGACACCAATCAAGGAAGCTTTTCAATCAAGATCGATGGAGGCGGTAGAGAATTTGAAAAGGAAAGCGGAGGATAAGATAAGTAGGATGGCCGGAGCAGGTTTGCGTGCTCCAAAGCGAACTAGAATAAAATATAAAAGTACTAAAATAAAAAAGACTCAAGCAGGTGGTGGTCGAAAAAAGAAACAGTGTGGAAATTTGCGCAAGAATAAAAAGAAGAAGAATGATTATGCAAGGAAACTCCGAAAACGTGTTAAGGATGTATTTGGATAAATACATCATGATTGCTTATTTTGGATAAATACGTTGTAACTGCTAACAATAGGTTTATTGAAAGGTTTGCAGTCAAAGTGATAACATCATGGAAGACAAAGAGTACATTCCAGATTGTTTAGACATATTTCAACGTCCTAGTCTGCAATCGAGTGTGCTAGGATGTACAGTCGTACCCTATAGACCTATTGCATCTATTGACAACGCCACAGAATTAAGATTCGCGATTAAAGATAGCGGTGACCGGTACAGAGATTTGAATGGTATCGTTTTGAATATTAAAGCAAAGCTGTGCAAAAGCAACGGTGCAGATTATAAATCGACTGACGTAGATCAACCTGGAGTGGTTAATAATCTTTTGCATTCATTGTTTGAGCAGTGTCATGTATATTTCAATGGAAGTCGAATTACTTCCTCGGACAATTACCACTATAGATCCTACATAGAAAACTTGTTAAATTATGGTACAGATGCTTCACGCACCCATCTCGAGTGTGACGGATGGGTACTGGATACTGGAAGGGATTTGGATGCCCAAACAGCTGACAACTCAGGATTTGAAAAGAGAAAGGGGTGGTTTGCTAATAGTAATGTTGTTGAATTGGAGGGGAAACTCCACGTTGATTTATTCAATCAACCACGCTATCTCATAAATGGTGTTGACGTAGACGTCGTTCTGACCTTGGCAAAACCATCGTTTTATATTAAAGAAAAGGAAAATGGTAATTCAATTCTTAAAATTATTCAGGCCACGCTATTCGTTCCACACTATGAAATCAATCCTTCAGTTTTACTTTCTCACGAACAACTGTTACGACAGTATGATGCCGTATACCCATACAAGCGCACAGAGGTAAAAACATTTACAGTGCCATCCAACGTGACCATGATCAATAATGAGAACTTAATTGTAGGTCAAATTCCCACCAATTTATTAATACTTATGGTTGATGATGACGCTTTTCAGGGTAAAAAGGTGAAAAACCCGTTTAGCTTTAAGCATTATTCGATGCATTATTGTTGCATTCACGTGAACGGCTCTCCAAACCCCGTGGGGGGATTGGAAATGAATTTCCATAGCGATAGTAATAATTATGCATCACGTGCCTACCGTCAGCTTTATTCAGCTCTGGGTGCACACCACAGTGATTGGGGTAATCAAATCTCATTGAACATGTTCAAACACGGCTACACCGTGTTAGCCTGGGATCTAACTCCTGATAGAAGCGGAGAAGAAAGTCACGTCTCCAAACCGATAGCGGGTAATGTGAGATTTGAAGCTAAATTTAAAAATCCTCTGCCTAATGCCGTAACTATAATTACATATGCCGAGTATAATTCCGAAATCACGATCGATTTTAATAGGATTGCTTCCGTTGATAGAGTCAAGTAGCAATCAAGATGCAGACTGATGATATCGAAGATGTTTTAACGCGGGATTCCCGAACTAGACGCCAATTTAGAGGGGTTTTTCCATCCGATCAACTTCCTAGTCGCGCAGCTCGAGGAATTTACATAATTAATTTTGACCCTTCATATAAGCCTGGGACCCATTGGATTGCTGTGTACGTGTCTGAAAATCGAGCCGAATATTTCGACTCCTATGGCCTTCCTCCATTGATTGAGGATATAATTATCTTTCTGGAACCTTTCACCGTGATTTCGAATAAAGTAAGATTACAAAATTACAAATCAGATCTTTGTGGGGAGTATTGCTGTCTGTATACACTCTTCAAGTCCATTACTCGCCAACCTATTTCCCTTTTCCCATCCCTATTTCATCGCAAACCTAGTCTTAACGACTGTATTCTTGCAAAGTACTTCCTCCGAGAGTTTGGTCGGCATGGAAGAAAAAGAAGATGTCACCCCATGTCTCAGAAGTGCTGTGCTCTGCTTGACCGTGGCTTAATTTAGATTGAGATAAGAGGAGCATCCGGCAGTTGGCTTCCGAAGCCTCAACGTTCCACATGGATGAGATAAACGAGGCGATACGCGCGTGCGCTGCCTTGAGTGGTGAGGTTAACCTATTGAGTGAAAAACATATTAAAAATCTACCCGTGGCGTTTTTGGAAGTGTTTCGCCCCCGGCAAGTGCACCTTTTGTTAATTAGACAACTCGGAAAATGTGACAATGAGTACAGTCTATGTTATGAACATTATAACAAGGGGGGCTCTTGCATTGATGGCCCCCCACCCATGAAAAAGGATTGCTCTGGCTGTCTACAGATATATAAGTCGAATTGAAAGCAACATGCTCATCAGTTGAGAATGCAGAAGCCTGAGGTGAAGAAGAGGAGGAGGAGCTCTTCCATCGATCCACCATCATTGCACCCCTTGCTACGAAAATCGCTAAAGCTGGGAAAGAGCAAGAACGTGTTCATCGGCTGGTTGGTTGAAAGTGGTGCTCCGTGTGTTAAGATCACATCTTCAAGTAAAACTGTTACACTCAACGTCGAGCAGTGGACCAGCCTAGAAAACTACGCAGCATCCGTCACGGACTATTTTGAAACATTAGTGATTCCTTCATACGTGGATTCATCCGTCCAATTTGTAAAGTATTTTGGAAAGCCTCACGTAAATTTGGGAGATAAAAAAACTCGCGTAACCTTTAACGCTTGCGATTGGAAGATATTATCAACCTCCTTTGAGCTGATAGATTCGGCCCTTGATTTGGCCACCCAATCTGCTAATTTGGTGGTCAGTCATTTGAAGGGTATTAATCAAGCGTTGAAAGATTCGGGCATCGAGAAGGTGTGCATCACTTTCGGTGACGAACAGTCCAACGTCTTGAAGGTTAGATTCCCACATAATGTCCAACCGCACTAAATTTTCACTTTTTTCAGCCATGGAGAAAGTACTAATTATAGACTTTCAAGCATTGTTGCTGAAAAAAATTGGTATGGCAAACAAATTCATTGTCAGGGAACTAGCCATTGAGGCTTTGGAACATGACCGGCGTAAGTCGTGGGTGTTCCAACTTCCCCCTGACTTGGATGATAACAGTGAAAATAGGTGGGCAGAAACCATCCACCATGGAATACCCGCTGATGCGGGAGATATTCCATATGATCAACTGCAAAAAATCCTTGAAGAAAATACTAGGGCGTATGACCATCTATTTGCCAAGGGAATGGAAAAATGTAACTTCCTTTCGCAAGTTTTGCATCGCAATGTACATGAACTTGAAAAATTTCTTGAGGCCCCCGCTTTGAAGTCCCTTCACCCATTAAAGTACAAGCAACCATTCAATGGGCAGTGCACATTAGCGTGTCATGAGACGGATAAGTTCACGTGTGCAGTGAAAAACTGTTCAAAATTGAAAAAATGGATTCTGGATAATGTCCCTCCATACAAACTCTTGTTAAAACTTGAAGCTGAAAAAGAATACAGTGAAGAAGAAGAACAGGAGGGATGATTAGTGAATGAATTGGTTATTTAACAATGTATTTCACAATGTTGCTGATTGTCAATAAATTGAATTTGGAAATTTAACCATGTATTTGACAATGTTGCTGAATGATTGTCAATAAATTGAATTTGGAAATTTAACCATGTATTTGACAATGTTGCTGGATGATTTTTTTTTTTTTTAATAAATTGAATATGTCTTCACACTCTGAGTTTCATTGAGTTTCACCTGATGCCTCGAAACGATGCCTCTTCCCTCAAAGCGCTCGCGGCGGAGCGTCTTGGGACTTGTTTGGAACGATCCAATTAGTTTTTTACCCGACCCCTCCCCTCTTCCCTCCCCTCTTCCCTCTCCTCCGAACTTTAGCGCTCGCGGCGGGGCGTCTTGGGACTTGTTTCGAACGATCCTCTTCATTTATATCCAGTAAGCTGAGCAGTAAGGACCTATGGACGGTGATAGCGCTTTGTATGCCGTTTGCTCCATACATGGGGGCTCGATTCCCCTCTGGAAGGAGCTTGAAGAGCATATTCAAATAATAAAAGAAACAGGTGACAAGATATTTGAGGAAATTTTAGAAAAGGCCAAGAATAATCCCGATCACACTGCTATGGAAAACATTTGTTTGCAATACGATTGGCATTATGAATGCAACGTTTTCCCGAAAGTTGCGGATGATGCATTAAAGCCGTTAATAATTGATAGGTTGAAATATCTTAATAACGAAAAATACAATTATTATTTATCGAGATATGGTTTCATTGATTGCTAGGATATATCTGATAGGATGACTATTTGATAGGAAAAAAGTCCTTTTCAGGACTCAATAATTACAGATCGTAAATATAGACGCTCGCGGGAATCTTCTCGTACTCTTAAAGAAAAATTATTTTTTTCCAACACGGCAACGTGGATAAAAAATATTTCCTCGCGCTGCCGGAAACTGCTATCACTAGCGTATTTTTTTTTCCAACACGGCAACGTGAATAAAAAATATTTCCTCGCGCTGCCGGAACCTGCTATCACAACTTTCAAAGTGAATAAAAAATATTTCCTCGCGTATTTTTTCGTGAATATTACGTACAACAATCAATTTCCTCGCGTTTCGTGAATATTTCCTCACGTAAAACTAAAAATCACTTAAAACAATATTTCCTCGTACAACAAACCCAGATGCCCCCAATCCCCCCCGACCCCCCCAACCGAATCACTTCTCTTGTTTAAAAATTGAAACGCCTTGCACGTTTAACATATTGACAAATGACTAACCTGACGCTTCAGACCTTCTCTTGTTTAACAATTGAATTCTCACTTCGACACCAACGCCACCTTTTCGTTGCGCTTTTGTTTAAACTATTAAATAACGTTTTTATATTGTTTAAACAATTCTGGGGCAGAACTCTTACTTTACTTCTACTCTCGCGGTCAATGTGAATGATGCACTTGGGTCTACCAATGATTTTTTGCGCTTGAGATTCTCAAAACAAATCCACTTTTCATCTCCAGTATCGATACGATGAAAAAACGACTTCCGTCTGTATCTTGTGAGCTAAATTTCACATGTATTTTTGCGCTCTCAATCTGCCTGTCGTTCAACTCACGTGATACCCATCTTCCGGTATTCTGAATCTTTCTCTCGTAGGCTATTGGGAAAAGCTTGCTGGCTAATGCTTAATTCCTCTGCGACTTGTGTTTGTGAACCATCTTTGTTCAACAATGTTTGCAATTCCACATCTTTGTACCTGTCTGTTGGTTTCGATATTCCTTGTCTGTAACATCGTAATCACCACTTTGAGACGCTGAAACCATCGCTCACATACGTATTTTGCGATTGAGCATGTTCACCATAAGCTTCTCGAAGTTATCGTAATGGTTCAGCTACAGTTTTCTTCAAATGAAAACGAAATAAATTGATGATCTGTGCGAATTCTTTTGTTTGGTATAAATGCCGACATGTTGAGCACAGCAACAAATCACTCTTGGCAAACAATTTATCACTCATCCGGGAATAAAAGTCGTTGATGTTGCTACGCAGTGTCAAATATTTATACCAAAAACCGAATAGGTGCACCATCTGTTGTCTGAAATCCGAATTTCATACTTGTACACCCGTATTCTTTTTCGACCATAATTTAGAAAACAACAAAATTCCATCGGATTTCAATTATTTTGTTTCTCTATCACTGTGCTGTTAATCCAAACATTTCTCAAGCACAGCTATGAAAAAATGGTGTCTGTAAAAATGTAGAAGACTAAAGAACACCATCGTTTAATGTTTTTTTTTAAAGTGACCATTCGTTTATTTACTCTATAATAATGTTGGTGATATCCATATGGAAGATATTATACGTACAAGGCTAGGGCAGAAGTAAAAGTATTCTTTCCGACTTTCTGTCTCGCTTTGCCAACATATTCTCCTTCTTTTACCGTTTTGTTATCATACCATTTTTCATACATTGTTTGTCTTAGTCTCCTTTCCTTGTCTTCCACAACCCTAACCCTCTTTAAAATTGCTCTCTATGTTCCTTCATTCTTCAGAAATTCATTAGAATTGTTTGTATGTTTTTCTTCCTGCCCATCTCATTTGCTCTGAGATTATCATTAATTTTCCCTCGTCCTCAGTCCATCATGTATGTATTCGACAAAGGGTTAAAGAAAAATTTGTATCAAAAAATTTCTTAGGTGTTGATTTAAGAGAAATAATTTCACTAAATGGATCAATTCAATGCGAAAAAAACGATTGAAGCAACGATGTAAGCAATGCCATCGCTGAAAGGTTGTTCCCCAAGAAATCAATGGCAGCAAAATGAGCTCGATGCATTGAATGTACATTACTTTAGTATACCCTCACTGATATATATTCGTTCTAAAAGTGATTCCGTCCTAAAGTGAAATAACCCGGGTTAATGTATTCTGAATCTCTAAAGAGACTTTTAATAGCTAAGAAGGTTTCATAACCGCCCTTTCCACGTTAGTTTTTCCATTATTCGTCCTTAAAAAGGTTACTTTTTTTAGGTCATGTGCCGTAAATATTTTTATTGACATATGAGTTCTTATGACTTCTTTAGTAAAAAATAGCATTTTTTATTTGAAATATGAAATACTACCGCAAATTTTTTAACCAACGCCTAACAAAAAATAGCCTTTTCATTTTTAAATCCTTCCTGAATATTAACCAAAAAAATTATTTGATTACATTAATTCCTTTTGATAAATTTCTTCAAAATGTTCATGTAGTATTAAACGTTTACCCTCCCAATTATTAAATAGCTGTTTCATAGTGATTACCAGGATGGCACGATTTATTTTAAGAAAGGCAATAGTTTTGATATTTCGTCAAAATTAAGTGAAATGATATATATATATATATATATATATATATATATATATATATATATATATATATATATATATAATATAAATATATATGTAATATATATATATATATATATGTCTATATATTTATATGTGTGGGTGGGTAGTTCAGGGGTAGAGCGTTTGGACTCGAAGGAGCGTTGAACCGGAGGGTCCGGGTTCCCGGGCAAGCCCCTCTAGAAACCTACAGATCCAACCAAGATATGTGGCCCTCTACCCTGATTTGTGAATTTCACACGCCGTCGGGCTTAGTACTGGGTGAACTCAAACATCACCTACCAAACCGATTTATGACTGTGTTTGTTAACCGGTTGATTACTGTGTTTATGATATATATATATATATATATATATATATATATATATATATATATATATATGCATATATATTGCACTCCTCAAACGCGGTTACCCAAAAAAGGTACTACAAAATAAAATCCACCGTTCCACCCGACCACACAAACCACATAAAAACAAGCCCACATCTTACGCAGGACTTAATCTTTGCACCACCTATTCCCCCGGATCACACAGACTCAATACCTTCCTTAAAGAACTATTTCCAAGTTTACATGACAATGACGTGACCTCATCCTTACCAACCCAGTGCCCATCAATCGCATACAGATGACCCATTCTCAAAAACCTGAGATCCATCAACCCTTAGGTGCCCCTCCGTGACAAATTTCCTAATAATTCCCCTACTTGCCACCGCCCCCGATGTAAAACCTGTCTTCTTATTAGGTCTACTCCCCTCTCCATACATCCCCTCATTGCCCCCTCACCTCGTTCTCGCGCTAATTGCCTCTCAAAAAACATAATTTATCTTTTGTCATGCAAACATTGCACTTCCCTTTACATATGCGAATGCATTACCCCCTTATCCATTCGAATGAATAATCACCGGTACTCCTGCAATTCTGCCTCACTCTCTTCTCTTCATATCTTTTCACATGCCAATTCCTACAACCTTTCATTCGACCAATGTTTTGCTCTTAGCATCATCCTAGAATCCCTACCTGATTCGGCCACCAATATAGAGGTGAGAACTCGTGTATCCGCCTACATATTAGGTTTCCGTTCGTTCAAAATTCCCACCCTTAACTGCCATCTTTAATTTCCTTCCCAGCATTCCCTCCACACCTGCCCTCCCCGCCCACACCCATTTCCCCTCTCCAGCATATTTTCAGTCTCACTTGAAGAAGGCCTCTGATAGGGCCGAAAGCTCGAACAATTCACCGTGTGAGTGAGTGTCCTTTTGAATGTTATTATTCTATTTGTATTCTATTGTGTCGCTCGTGTGAGGTTTTCGGTACAATCGTTATATATAAAAAATATATGTATATATACATGGGTACATAAGTTACATATATATACAGGGTTCGTCCGGAAAATAAGTGTTCTGAGCTCAGGAAAAAAAATTCATTACACTTTTACATATCTTAAGCTAATATTCCTCAAAATAGGACCCTTGTGAGTCGATACACTTGTTCCAGCGGCGTTCCCATTCCTGGAACGCTCCCGCGAAGGCATCATCGGGAACCTCTCGAAGACTCGTCGTCGACGTCTTCTCTGCCCTCCACGAACATCTTGTGCCACCGAAAGATCATGTTTCTGGACATGGCTGACTCCCCGTAAGCCTGGTTAATCATACCGACAGTTTCGGTAGACGATTTCCCAAGCTTTACCGCAAATTTGATGGAATAACACTGCTCCAAAAACTTCGGCATCGCGTTCCGTGACGTGGGTCGAGCGTGGAGGTTCGCGTTAACAGAGCTCCTCACTACACCACAGCTCAGAGCCGACTGCCTTTTTCAGCGTCGCTTGCCAACATACCCCCCTCCAATCGCAGCTCGTCAGAGTGGTGCTGGGCGCGCCTGGAGCGGCGGGAAAAAATCAGTACACTTATTTTCCGGACGAACCCCCCTGTATATATATATATATATATATATATATATATATATATATATATATATACATACATATATATATATACATAATATATATATATACATATATATATATACATAATATATATATATGCACATACACACATATATATTTATATACATATATACATACATATATACGTATATACCTACCAAAACGTCTTCTGAGGCATGAACTCTCAATGAATTCTTGAAACCCTGTGACATGCCTGAAAACAGTGGAATAGCGAAAAGGAAGTTGGAACGTACGACTTGAATTCTTATTTCTTTGAAAGCACAAAAAAAAGCGTGGTGGGTTTGTTTTTTCACTGTTCCTCCTTCCTTTAATTCCTCTTAATGGGACGACTTACGAACAACTTTGCTTCTCCTCAATCAGCTAACTGCTCTCGTTCCGTAACACTTTCCCACATGACTGATTCAGTGGACGAAGGCTGTGATTTAGATGTAGATTCGCCTCACGTCCGAAGGTAAGTGCTAGCCTGGCTAATTCACGGGAGAGAATAAATATTTTATCAGCAGTGTCCCCTCTCAACCGGCTTAAAATGTCTCCTCATGGCTGAATTTCAATTATGCAATTGTCCATGATGGAAAAGTTATAATCGGCCATATTGTCTTACTTTTTACAAATAGCTGTTAATCATTAGCATTCATTCATTTTCTCTCACTTTTGGAGAAGCCTTTTCATTATATTTCTTTTGCAATGGTTTTTCAATAGCTTCGAGAATTTTCTTTGAATGAAGGACCTTTTAGAATTATTTTTTCTGACACTCGAATATAAATATATATTAATATATATATAAATATTTTTATTTTTTTATATAAAATATATAAAATATATATAGTATATATATATATATATAGTATATATATATATATAGTATATATATATATATATATAGTATATATATATATATATATATATATATATATATATATATATATATATATACACGTATATTCAGAAGGATAGAACGATCTCAAATACTTTGTTACGAAAGGTGTAAAAACGAAATAAATTAATGCAGTCTTTCAGAACACTCGGGGGAATTCGTTCCGTCGAGAAACTAGTCGAGTAGTAGTAGTATTTTGGGGGGGCGACCAATGGCTGAGGTCATTTGCGCCATTAGGGATGGACAGGAAAGGAAGGATGAAGGGTGGAGAGAAATCCGGCGTCGGCATTAGCCTACTCTTTACGAACGACGCCAAGGGGTATCCGCAGTTTAATGTCTCATCCGGCGGACGGTGTACTCACTCAAATTGCCCTCCACAAAGCACCTCAAGATCGAGTTACCTCTGAAAAAAATTCAACACCACCGAGATTTGAACCCGAGCCCACTGTAACCCGTATATATAAAAATATAATATCACAGGCATAAGCATAGTATTCAACCCGAAGATCGTCGGTTTGGTAGGTTATAGTAGTGTCCACCAAATCCTTAGCCCAACGGCGAATAAAATTCACACACTACGGTATGGGGCAGTTATCACCAAGTCACGATGTATATATATATAAATATATATATATATATATATATATATATATATATATATATATATATATATATATATATACACAAACATATATATATTTATTTATTTATATATATATAAACCATAAACACATTAGTCAACCCGAAGGTCGGTTTGGTAGGTGATGGTAGAGTTCACCCAGTACTAAGCCCTATACGGCGTGTGAAATTCACACATCAGGGTAGGGGGGCCAGTTCCTTTCCCTGTGCCGGTTATGTTTTCCCAGGAAGATCTGGTGCCCGAAAAATCATAAAGCTTGGATGGAGCCGCAGATGTCCAGAGTGCCTTGCCCTGGAATCGAACCCGGGACCCTCTGGTCAGCAGTGCAACGCTCTACCCACAGGAATACCACGACCCATATATATGTATACCTGTATATATTTATATATATTTATTTATTTTTGTAACATTATATTTCATACGTATATACAAAAAACAATTAAAATACAATGTAGAAATGTATTAAATCCATAATATAATGCACATACTGTCTCCCAATACAATCTCACTGTATTAGCAGACAGACAAAAATTAGAAATTACCCTGTTTAGTAGGTTTCCCCAATTTTGCATTGTAAGCTCTTAAATCTGACATAATTGACAGATATGCTGGAATACATAAGTAGGTTTTCTTGTTGGAAAACCATTTTTTTTTTAGTATTACAATCCTAGAATTGGTGTACTGCAGCCCTCCATTCCTTCCTATCCCATGCTAGCTCCTTCACTTCCCTATGGCTCTTCTTCCCCGTATCCTTCTTCACTTGCCCCAGATACTTGTCTCTTGGTCTTCCTCGGGGGGCTTTTCCTTCAATTTTTCCTTCCTTTATACTTCCCACGTAACTGTTGTGCCTCATTACGTGGCCGACCCACCTTGTTCTTCTTTGGCGTATGGTGTTCCACAGAGTCCTCTCTTCTCCGATTCTTCTGTATACCTCTTCGTTTCTCACCTTTTCCGTCCATTTGATTTTCAACATCCTCCTCCAGCACCAGGTCTCGAAGGCTTTTATTCTTTTCTGATCCGTTTTTCCAATGGTCCATGCTTCTGATCCGTAGAGGGCCATTGCCCATACGAATGTTTTCACGTATTGTTTCCGTGTCTCCAGTCTTATGCTCTTCGAGCAGAGTAGAGGCCTTTTAGCCATGAATGCCGTCTTAGCTTGTGCTATTCGACGCTTGATGTCTGACGTGCTTCTCCCATCCCAAGTAATGGTACTTCCCAGGTAGGTGAATGATTCCACTTGTTCCAATCTCTCTCCTTTCAGGCGGACGTCGGCCACTGTTTTCTCTCTTCCGCACACTAGCACCTTAGTTTTCTTCTTATTGATTTTCATGTTGTATTCCAGGAACACTTATCCAATTTTGTTCAGTGAGTTCTGCAGGTCTGCCTCACATCCTGCTACGATAGCGATGTCATCAGCAAATCGTAACATGTTGATTTCCTCTCCATTCACTTTGATACCTTTTATTCCTTGTTCTTCTATTTTTTTATCGCTTCATCCATGTACATATTGAAGAGTGCTGGCGACAGGTTACATCCTTGTTGAACCCCTTTGTTAATTTTTGCTTCTATATTTCTTCCTTCTTGCATGCGTATTGTGGCCACCTTATCCTTGTAGAGCCGATATATGATTCTTCTGTCATTGTAGTCCATTCCCAGCTTTTCCATAGTACTGAACATCTTATTCCACTCTACGTTATCGAATACCTTCTCCAAGTCTACGAAGGCTGTGCACAGTGGTTTTCTCACGTGGATCATTTTCTCTGTTAGTAGTCTCAGGCATAGTATTGCCTCTCTTGTACCCCTATTCTTCCTAAATCCAAACTGGTTTTCTGACAGGTTTTCTTCGATTTTTCCTTCGATTCTTCTGCCTACTATCCGAGTCAGGACTTTGGAGGCATGTGACACTAGACTCAGTGTTCGGTGCTCCTCACATTTCTCAGCCCTTGCTCTCTTCGGTATGGTCACCATTGAGCTCCTCTTGAAATCTTCTGGCAGCTTTCCGGATTCGTAGCAATCTTGGATTATTCCATATAGAACGTCTTGGGCTTTTTCACCAAGTGCTTTGATTACTTCTCCACTGATTTTATCTTCTCCGGGCGCCTTTCCATTCTTCAGGTCTTTCAATGCTCTCTCGAATTCACTTCTCAGTATCCCTGGACCACGGTTGTCTTCCTCCACTTGGTTCTGTTCATCTTTGAATGCTTCTTCTAGAGGTATCGGGTCTCGGTATAGCTCTTCAATGTACTGTTTCCATCTATTGGCGATTTCTCTATCTTCCATCAGCAGTTTTCCATCCGAATCTCTTATGTTTTTACACCTTGGTTTCCTTTCTCCAGAGTTCCTCTTTATTAGGTTGTATGCCGTTGCTGAGTTTCCCTTCATCATATTTTCGTTTATGTTCTCACAGCAGCTTTCAATCCAATTCTCTTTGGCCTTTTTCAATTCCCTGATGACTTGATTCCTTAGCTTCTTGTACAGTAATTCTTCTGTTTCATTTCTTGCGTTCTTATACTTTCTTCTTTCTTCTATGAGGGCTATAATTTGCTCCGTTATCCACGGTTTCCTGATTTCGACCGGCTTGCTCATCAGTTGTTCCTCTGCTACTTCTGTGATAGTCTTCTTAAGGCTATTCCATTTCTCTACTCCATTTTGGTTGGAGTCCTTTTCTCTTTCCAGCTTCTCATCGATGGCAGCAGCGAATTTTCTTCTCCTTTCTTCCTCTTGAAGTGGTTTTAGGTTCCATCTTGGTTCTCTCTTCGTCTTTCTTATCCTCTTGTATTTCAATTGGCTTTCCATTACTACTAGATTGTGGTCACTGTTGATGTCTGCCCCGGGGTAAGTCTTGTAATGCTTTATTTGGTTCTTGTATCTTCGCCTAACCAGGATGTAGTCAATCTGGTATCGAGCTCTGTCTCCTGGCATCTTCCATGTGTATCTTCGCCGTTGGTGTTGCAAGAAGAGGGTATTTGCCACCACCAAATTCTTCTCATTGCAGAAATCCACAAGTCTTTCTCTTCTCTCGTTCCGTTTCCCCAGCCCGAATTCTCCTACCGTGTTCCCCTCCTTTCCCTCTCCAACCACGGCATTCCAGTCACCCATCGTTATCAGGTTTTCCTTCCCTTTGACTGTGCTCAGGACCTCATCCAGTTGCTCGTATATTTCTTCGATTTCTTCTTCCGAATGGTTAGACGTTGGCATATACACTTGCACAATTACTATGTCTGCTGGATCCCCTTCTAACTTGATCAGCATTATCCTTTCGTTGTACTGCCAGTATGCTTTTACTCTTCTTCCCCATTCCTAAATGGAAAACCCCAAATATGGAAAACCATATTTCATCCCAATTGACCAAAAGAGCACAGACAGCAATTCCAAATCCAATGTTTTAGGGTGAATTTTGATACATGAATGGACAGAGAACGTCGACCATCTTAAAATCTTCCAACCCCATCCCCTCTCAACCCCTTTTCTCATGTTTAAATTCCAGCTAACTTCATCGGATATGGTTTTTTCACTCCAATACTCCAGTGATTCATATGCGTCTTTCTTTTTTCTCTCCTTTCTAACCCTAATTCTCCCCCACCAACTCGCACCATTTGAAATGGTCTCCTGTATCAAAATTTGTCATGGGGGTCCTTTTTTCCCAACGACCGGGCTCTCGTTAATTAATGCCTGCATCAGCAGTATGCAGAGAGGAGGGAAATAATTTCGCTTCCTCTCCAATGCGAGGGTACTCGCGGGGGACTTAAGGGGCTTGCCTGGTGGCGAGCTTTGTGCGCATGTGTGTGATTGGGGCGATTGGATCGAATGGGGCCATGTAGTTGAATGGGGCAAAATGGTGCTCGCAGGTGGGGGGGGGGATGGAGGACGAACCAGCGAAGCGTAAGTCCTTGTCAAAATTATTTTGTTGGATCAAATTTATTTTTATTTCACTTAAGCAGTCTCACTTCCTCCTCACACACACCCACACACACTACGAAACGTCCACATGCGAATTATCTCCAGAGTGGTCATTTTTATTATCTTTTTTTTTAATTCGCCTAGTTCTTTTTTTTATCCTTGCGAGCGCGCACTCGCCCGGGGATTCTCGTCCAATCGTAAGCGTAAGGGAAAGGTAGGGACACCATGCGGGTGGGTTGGGGATTGGTGTTTATGGTGTTGGTAGAAGCGGGACTGGATGTGGAGGGAGAGATGGAGGATAACGACGAGTGTGTTGTGTTGTGTGTCATGTCTGGGATTTCGTCGACGAATTCGCCACTCCCTTGTCCTCTCGTTCGCCGTGGCTCCAGGGTCTTCGTCTACTTGTAAAGGGGGAAAGGGAGAGGTCGGGGAATAGCGAGGTTCATAACTGCGTTATGTGTGGCGCGCTTATCGTTAAGTAAAGAGGGTATGCTAATTAGAAATAGGAAACTAGCTTCCAATTTTATGAATTTCATAGTTACCACTTAATATTATTTTTATTGTTGCCAATTATAACTAGATGTACGCTCTTTGGGATTTGAAAGAGAGGGAGAGACTACCAGAAGTATATTAAAATATATTTCATTCGCATTCGATTTTGTTGTAGCGTAAAATATTCTGGCGTCAGAAAATGCGGAGTTTTATAAAATCGAATCGGCTTTAAAATAATTTTTTTATCTTAGTTTTTTCTTTCTGTCACATAACAAACCGGTACCTGTAGCCGAAATACTAATTCCTTGTACCAAACATTATGTGGAGAAAAATTATCTGCGTTGTCAAGAACAGTCAGAACATATACAGGTTGCGGCGCTTAAATTCGGACAAACACGCGTTTCCTCGAATGAGATTTCCTCGCCGGGCTAGCGAAACCTTCCCCTGACTTCTACGAAGCATTATGCTTATCCACAAGATCGTAAACAGTTGATCTGGGGTACAACACGAAGAATCTAACTATTATTCGGAATAAAACGCCCAGCGCTAATACTTTCGATAAAAGCGCCTCTTCAATTGTACTCCGCACTTGTACCTAACATGTCGACCATTTTGAGGTTATGGCTGTTTACCAGATGCCTATAGCTTTCAAGAAAGTCAATCGCGACCCCCAGTGGAGCTACGATATGGCGGGATATTCACAATTAATTTTTCACGGAGATAAGGGCCATGTTTACACCCATGTTTACCAATAGCTATCGCTACCCAGATACATATGTATACTCCGTGATTTATTTTCTTAACTTGCCCCTTCCAGGTAGTCTTAGAATTCTTGGTACTGTCTTGATACAAGTACCAACCGGTGCATTGCAGTTTAATCAGGGATTGATTACTTGTGTTTCTACTAATAATCTGAAAGCAATTACTACCTGATTAATGGAAATTTGAGAAATTTTAAAGAAAAACTTTTGGTTAATACGCATCGGTTATTTGTTTTTGGTTTTTTAGTTCATATCCAGCTTGAATATTAAGTAATGATAAAGGCAAAAGCTTAAAATATTTTATTCAACTATCAAATAGAGTTTCCGTAGACCATCATTATTGATATATTCTATTTAAAGTACATATTATAAATTCCAAGACCCTCCAGGAAATGGCGCAACAATAACTTTTGATGGCGTCATCAGCTAAGTTTGCATTACAATTCAACAATTTCAGAGTGTAAAAATCATTCGCCTTGACCCATATCTTCCGAAGTCCGGCCGAGTGCTTTACCCAGTAAATCTATCGAGGCGCACTTTTAAACTCTGGTAAAAGACAACGAAGGCTTTGACAAGTCATTGAATGAAGAATGAAGTTCACTATTTTCATGTCGTATCTTCACATGAAAAATGGACTGCATGCTACCTACGGAGAAAATTATGCTAGACACTTTTGGGTACCTAGATATTGGTGTTCAATTACTCCAGCCAAAATAGTTTCAGACACATCATAGTTCCAAATGATACAGGAGAATAATATGCTTGTTTTGAAATACCGTTTGAATCTGAGAAATCATGTTTGAAAGGTAATACTTTTCTTCTTGACTTAAAATGGAATTGCCGATACGGGGAAACCCAAACTCTAAATAAATGGTTTGCAAATAATATGAATGGTAAATTATGTATGTTTTTTTACATTGGCTCTAATCCGATTCCATTTGTTTTCCCTACAATAGGGTCAGATGAAAGGGGAAAAATCCCAGCGTGTTACGGAAATGAACTATTAATTAGGGAAAGTAAGCGCTAAGAAATTGGGAGGGGGTTCACTATTTTCTGTACGTTGCGGCGTCCTGATTCTTAAGCAAGGGTTTATGAACGATGACACTAAACTGTTGAGTAATCATAAAGTAGAAAGCGAATTAATCAGAGGTATTTTGTCAAAAACCTGGAAGTAATAGTATTCATCGCTCATTAAAATCGGCCGTGTGAATAAGTGATGCTATAGGTAAGTTATCAATTGATTCAATTTATAAATTTATCCGAAGATATTTCTGCCATTTTTAATTTTTTAATGGATTATATTCGATTTTCTCAGTTTAATAATTCCTTTTTTTCTCTTTACTGTTGTTTTTTATGAATTTTTCACGGTAAATATATCAAAAACTAACTTAAGATCACTTTGTAATTTGCAAAATCTAATTCGGATTGGCATGCAAAATCGAATGTAGTTTGGAATTCAAATTTTGCTCTTCCAATATAAGTAAGGAAACATGCTAGTGTATTCCGATATGTTATGTGTCGTAAAGTTTCCCATTCTATAGATGATAAGACTACCTATGCCATTACGCACACACATTTATTTCTTAGTCATCCTTTGTTTTTTTTGGCACAAATGAATTATTTAGGCATGAGTCCATATTTTATGTGTTCAACAAGACAACCAGGATTACAATTGACGTGTGTTTCAAATATATCTGCGTGTACCCCTAAGGTGGAATTCGGAGAGGATACAGCTGGATTATGAAATTAGAGCCTCCCATATTTCATATTTTATTCGCTCTCTCGCTTCGGTCCGGAAATATATGCTCCATACTCGCTATGTAACATATCAAAAAGTTTGATCAAAGAATAATAATACCGATCAATTCTTCGGCCTGCAATCCATAGAGAATAGTATTTCGGATTTAGGTGCTGTATCAATGGTGTAATCGTATAGGATAAAAACCTTATGAACAAAAAGAACATATAGTTATATATATATATGCATATATATATATTTATATTTATATATTTATATATAAGTATATATAAATATATATATATATATTTTGTATAGATATATATTTGGACGACACAATAGAACACAAATAAAATAGTAACACTTAAAAGGACCCTCACATTGTAGATTGTATAGAAGGCCTCGTATTCTTACTTGAAGGCCCTGAGTCTTACAGGAAGAAGGCCTCGGAGAAGGCCGAAAGCTTAAACAATCTTCACTGTGAGTGTCCTTTTAAGTGTTACTATTTAATTTGTGTTCTATTGTGCCGTCCCAATATTATACTGCTCTTGTGAGTGTTTCTATATGATCGATATATCATATAAATATATATATATATATCATATATCGTGTGTGGGCAGAAAGCAATATGTATTTCGTCCCAAAGCCTACGGAAATTCAAGATTTCCTTCTCACAATACATATATATATTCTAGGTATATTTTATTTAATAATTTAAATTATCCACCGAAGACCAACAACTGATAACATTTGACCCATTGGTAAGATAGATGGGTGATTCGATAGGGGTATAATATTCAGGGAATGGAGAGGAAGGATGGATATAATCCTTACTTCGGCATTAGTTTTGAACTACTCTGTTTACGAAAGACCCCAAGGGATCACACATTTGAACAACCCTTGGAGATACTACTACACTTGACGTACTGTCAACACAGGGCCTCAAGTAGGATTAATCCCCAATGCGATTCAAATCGGGCTTCTCGTGGTAGGAGACTAGAACATAAGCCTCCGCATCCACCCATTTAATCAGTGAGTTCATTCGAGAAGATTTGAAGACCTAACCGGGTTCCATTTTTAAATACAACGAACAAAAATACATAGAATGTTTTTTTAAAAGTTTTTAATACCTGACTTTGATAGGAATCGGATATTTTTTGCGCGTATTTGCACCCTAGACAAGTTAAAAACCATTCAAAAAGAAAGGAGAATCTTTTGCTCGCGAGTTTGGTGGAAATTACCTTCGGTAGTGACGAAGAAATTACGGGGTACGCCCTTCGCATTAATTTCCCCCAAAAGCCCTCTCTTGCCTTTTTGCAGCAATGGTTTTCAAAACGAGATGAACCAACAGAAGAAAGTGTAAATGGACCATGGCGATCCGATGTCTTTTAACAGCACCCATCCTTCCAATCCTCCCACTCGGACTACAGGGTAAAATTGCAGCGTGTGTCGGAAATAAAATTTCCTTTAGAGGAGGAAAGCGTGGGAGAGATAGGTGGATGAGAAGGGGGTTCATTATTTTGTGCAAGATAAGGCGTCCTGATTCTTCAGGACGTGAATTCAAAGGAGGAGTCGGCCTTAACGGACTCATGCAGAGGGGAAAGGGATACAGAGGGGTGGTGTTCTCCCCTTAGTTTTTCCCTTAAAGGGAAAGGGGTTAATTCTCCGTGCAAATTAATCCCCTTACTGAGGAAACTGCCGGGCAGCTGTGGCCAACCAGTATATACGGCAAAAAGTGTGAGATTGGGGGTACTTCAATTAAAGAATTGTTTCTTCTTGACTTTCTTTACCGCCTGAAATATGGCCAAATAAACATGATCGGTTGCGACTAAACTAAGGTCTGTTGATTAAATGAAGAATGCAATGAATTTTTCCACTTCAGTGTACCTATTCCTTTCACAACAATATGTCTCTTTTTAAGATAACATATATATGTAATATTATATATATATATATATATATATATATATATATATATATATATATATATATATATATGTGTGTGTGTGTGTGTGTGTGTGTGTTTGTGTGTTTGTTTGTGTGTGTGTGTGTGATAGCGCCGATAACTACCTGAGAAGAGAACGAGGAAGTTAGTATCAAACGGTTCTTAACAAAGTAAAATAATAAGGGGTAAAAAAGTGAGAAAATGATACCCCTGTTGCGTGCAAGGTCTATGATTTCTTTTGGGTTCCTTGAAGATAACCTCGAAAATCGTTTCAGGTTCTGCTCAAATTTTTTTTCTGAATGAACGTATTTCAAAAATTAAATCAATAATTCTTTGAAAGCACCACATAAACATCCTGTCACATAAAATATAATTCGACTTTAAAATATGACTAATATCGATTTGAAGGACCAATGTAAAACCTATTGTTAAATTTTACGGGGATATATAAGCACACTTTAATGCTGAATTCCTCCGAGTTTATCGAGAAAGATACGCTGTACATTCTACAGGCATGTATATGTACCTGTATATGTATGTAGGAGGTGTAATTAGGAGTGGTATTAGCAGAGGGGTGACATACCCCTAACCCACTCTTTGCATATTGAACGACCTAAAGAGTATATTTGAGATTTTTTGAAGAATTGTTTCACGCAGTACTTTCAACTAAAATTATAAACTCTGTGACTTACTGCTGACTAAAAACTGTGATATTATCGAAATGTGTAATTACTGCCACCATTTACTAATCCTGATGTGGGAGAAAATAGCTAATGGCAAGTAATTTTCCGGCAAATCGGCTTGCGCTTTTATGTGTAATTTATCCATGTACCTCTGGCCCATAAGAAGCAGGTTGAAGGGCCAGGAAATACTGTAGTTGTAATTTATCTCTTTACATAATGAACACGGTGGAAAGTTCAGCGTTCTGCTGTGTTCCAATGTGGATAATTATAATTTTTCTTTCACCTTGACACGTCATCTGTCCTAATTGGTCCAAAGACACGGACTTAGTGCGCAGTATCCGCTCTTCTTCGTTTCTCGTGGTCTTTCATAATAAAATAATTAACATCCTGATACTAAGGCTTACTGGCAGAGCATATCTGCTATGCGTGTTGCTTAATCATTAGGATGCAGTATTTTAGAACCATTTTCATCCGTTTAGTACGACCAAATGCATGCATAACTTCGCACTCAAAAGATATTTATAGAAAAATAGTTTGGAAACGCTGCTCATTCATACCTGAAAGCCTTAAATTTTCCATATAATTTGTTCACTGGAAGTGTGCTAGTCGATTGGAATAAATTATTTCATGTGAGTGTATTTATTTAATCACCAAAATAAGAGTGACGCTATTGATTAACCTCACATGAGTGACGCAGATATTTGCTAATTATCCTGGACATCTAATTTGAGAGAGCGTTCGTATATCCAAAAAAAATGAGCGAGACCTTTACGCTACTTAAAGAAAGCTTTTTTTTTCTCTTTTGCAATAAAAATTTAAGGCTAATACCCTTACGGGTATTACATACTCGTAATTATGCATGACTCGAATGCTTATCTCTGATTTAAGATTTTATATCGTTAAATACACTAAATTAATTGAGATTCGAAACATTTCAGCAGGGCAAATTTTATCCACAGAAGTAAAAAAGCATGAATTAAAAACATTAACATAAAGTTAGCTGAATAAGTATAGTAAACATTTAAAAGGGTATTAAAATCCTAATGCTTGTTTTAGCTAAAGATTTTCGTACCCATAAGCGTATACGTACATGTAATTGTATCAAGTCCTGAGCTAGGTTGCATTTCAGAAGAGTTTAAAGTTGCCATTTTTATAAGCGCCATGCTCAGGGATGACAGACTCGTAGTTCCATAAAAATCAGTCGTCTCGCTGATCATATTAAAGTTTATTTTTTCCTGTCGACATGAATTTCTAATGCTTGTATAAACCATGCATCGAAATCAATTTGGTATTGAGAAATTTGTAGAATCTAGGATTTTGCAAGCATTTTTTTTAGACCATAAAATTTTCAAATAATCAGAATGTGAAATCTCTGATTAAAAGATAATACTATAAATTAACTAGTAATACATATATTTTCATCAAATATTTTCCTTAACAATAAAAGATTACATACTTTACGCAATAGCTCATTTATTTGGATAGAAGGTAGTAAAGTAGGTGAAGCGAATGGATGAATGAAAATTTAATATTGACTGTCCTACTGATCTAAGTAAAACCATAAACACAATAATCAACCCGAAGGTCGGTTTGGTAGGTGATAGTAGAGTTCACCCAGTACTAAGCCCGAATATATATATATATATATATATATATATATATATAAATATATATATATATATTTATTATATATATAATATATTATATATATAAAATATAAACTAATATTTATATATATATACTATATATTTATATATATATAAATATTATATATATTTATTATTAATATATATATATATATATTATATATATATTTATTATATATATATATATATATATATATATATATATATATATACATATATATATATATATATATATATATATATATATATATATATATATATATATATATATATATATATATATATATATATGCATATGGTAGAGTTCACCCAGTACTAAGCCCTATACGGCGTGTGTGAAAATTCACACATCAGGGTAGGGGGGCCTGTACCCTTCCCTGTGCTGGTTATTGTTTCCCAGAAAGCTCTGATACCCAAAAAATCACTTTAGCTTGGGTGGAGCTGCAGGTGCCTAGAGTGCCTCTCCCGAGAATCGATCCCGGGACCCTCCGGTCAGTATTCTAACACTCTACCCACTGAACTACCGCGACCCATACTGATCTAAATAAGGAATCTATTTTCAATCGCACTATCCGTGATCGTAAAATTACAAAAGGTTAAAAATAACCGCGACATTCACTAAAAACTCAAGTTAACCTGAATTTTACTAAGTTTCATTATAATTTTTTTTAAGTTTTCCCGATGTTTTGAGAAGGAACTCCTTGTGTCACTTACGTTTGTGATGAAAGGGTTATGAGATGTTGCAAATCTTTAATCGGTGCTGTAAAAACTGGGCGCAAGGAATCTCACGATTCATTCACTTCTCTAAATTAAGAGATTTTGAGGGAGGAAGACAGAGGAAGATTGAATCATATTAAATCAATATTTGTCCGCAAATTATACCAGTTAGAAATAATAATATTATTAATATAAATCCACTTTTATTTATTTATTTTATTTATTGCCATTTCATGTCCACATTTACGATCCATATATCTCCGATATTTTTGCGTAGTTTGCAAACGAAAAAGAGAAATGTTTTTAAAAAAGGTTAGATTTTTTTCTATCGGCATATTTATAGAAATTTACAAAAACTCATTATTCAGAATAAATTGATTTTTGAAGACTTTGTGACTCTATTCATCATATTATACTTTTTTCGTTCATTACGAAGTCCAGTAGGTAAATTTGAAGGCGAAATTGGAGATGAAAATTATGTGCAGTTTGAATGTTTCTATTCTATTGAAATGCAATAATAGATACAGCAAGGAAAGAAAAATGAGGTAAAGAAACTTGAAAGAAACGAAAAACTGTTTATTAAAAATGAATTTGCAAGAGGAAGTGAAAATACATTTTTTAGCGAAGATTGTATCTAATTGTGCAGGGGAGCCAGGGACATTTCAGTTTCATCTAAGCCACAGAGCCAATTATTAAAAAATAATTAAAATTTCCCTTATACGCATATGGTAACGTATCACTGATTTCGCCTCTCTTATTTTTTTATAATTCGTCAGGCGTGTCACACTCCATGAATGCCCCTGGTTGGAATTGTTTCAAGGTCGTTATACGTCATAGCAATATGTCATCCTTTCAATCAATGTCTTTCCCCTCTTTTCCTGCGTAATACTTAATGGATTTGAAATGAAACGGCAACAGACTATGCCGTAACTCCCCGTCGCGGCGTTGAGTTTTCGTTAGTCTTTAACGCCGCGTAGTTTTCATGTTGCAAAAACTATTTGAAACTTTTTCATTTGATGATTTTGAGTTACAAGCAATTTTTACGAACCTGGTGACCGTTGTGTGACAATCGTTGAGTACATTCTCTCGTACATATACTTAATACAACGAGGAATTCCTCACTCACGAAGTAACAAGACAAAAAAATACCATAAAATAACATTTTAAAATTTATTATAGCCTCAGGATGGGTTTGGAGAACGAAAATAATTGTTATTAGAAGGTAAACTTACAATTGAGCTCTAATCTATTCATTCTCTGTCCATGATGAAATTCATCTACATCTACATAATACCCCATAGCCGCCGCAAGGGCGTGTAGCGGGGGGTGTTAGGTCACCAACCATAAATAGGAACAATACCACATGTAAAACAACAACATGGAAAAGTACACCCACAGCAGCGCACACACTCATGCAAAAATCCCTTCATCCAACACTTATGCAAACAAATATACCGTATTCAGGAAGTTCTCTCGGGTTTCCCACCGGGTCAGCGTGGTGTGCACCGACGTTTCGACGGCTGACTCTGCCATCGTCTTCAGGGTGAAGTGCAGAGCAATGAATTCGCCATGTATTTATACCCTGTCGTAGGGTCAGGTCGAAACGTCGGTGCACACCACGCTGACCCGGTGGGAAACCCGAGAGAACTTCCTGAATACAATACGCCGGGAAAAACTGAGATCCTTCAAATATACCGTAAACCAACATACAACTGCACCCCAGGATGCAGCACGAAAGCTATCCAACAACAAGCAAGCGAGGACACAACAAGCAAGAATGTGAAACACCAATACCACATGAACATACACCACAAATCAATGTTCATGTTCACAACAAACAAAAAAAATTCATGTTAATTTTCTACATAGTTTCCTGCGGTATGACAACTTTGATTGTTGCAAAGAAGAAATGCATTAATATTTTCCTGCGTTACGATTTGAAATTTCAACCACTATACTTCTACTTGCTGGGTAAGAGTTCAGAGTGTCCTATTGTTGCATTGGAGTTCAGAGTGTGTTGAGATTTCGGCAAAAAATTATTTTTCAGGTTTACTTATAATTTTTGCGGTGGGAAACGAGTTGATTTTGTGTTCCCTGGAGTCTTATCGCAATAGAAGACGTAACCTCACTGAATATTTACTCATTTAAATCCATTTTACTAGATTAATATTGTATTTGTTTTTAAATATCGAGCTGTGGAAGTAATCAGATGGGAGATATCGTGAAAATATGAAAAACAGATCCTGTGAAACAATTTTCAACATCATACAATAAGGATGATGAAACAATTTCGGGATAAGTTTGCAAAAGAAAACGTCGGAAGTACTGAGTTCGACAGTTTCGATGAGTTAGTAGCTCTTTGAACGTGCAAGATCTCCTTGGAAACGACAGTTAGAACAACGAAGTATTGAGGAGTTGCGTGTGGTGAGTTGAGGGTGATGAAATTTGAACGAATGCAAAAGTGGCGCGGAAGCATTAAGAGGTTTGTCGAAACGAGGGAGGAGGGGTTGAGGAGGAACAGAAAGGTTTTTTTTTCTCAATCCATCGGATCGGAGGGAGGGAGAACACTGGCATCGTTTCCCTGTCATTTGCAGCCACATTCATCGAAATCTTCACTTCTCCCGTCTGGACCGAATGCCAGTCCGATCGATATAAGGCACGCGAAGGCTGTCTCGCTCATTGGATATTTATTTCAATTCGTATTTTTCCCGATCGTTCCCTTCGTGAGGGTCCGCAAAGACTATATCCTACCTCCCTAAAATCCTCATGTACAACGAGACCAAAAGTGAATAATAGTCTTTGTCTTATTCCGCACCCGTGCTCATCATTCGAAATGTTTCCTCTTTGTTCAAGACACAAGCGCCTTTATTCCACCATCAAGTCGTATCGAAATATCTTAAGAAATATAGTAATTACTATTTCGTAAGATCAGTGCTTGAAATATCGAAATTTTATATATATATATATATATATATATAAATAATATATATATATATATATATATAAGGTATTGGCAAAAATGGGCATTAATATTAAAGGAAGCCTCACTGACGCTAAAAAATAGACGGAACTTGGGAAATCTGGAAATAGTCCCAAACAATGAACGTAAACATAGTCACAGCTACCGAAACAACAACTGATACTACTTGATTTTTCACCTTCAAAACATAGATTTTCGTTCCTGTAATAGAACTAGATTGAAAACACAATGCGGTTTCTAATTTAAGATTTAATGTACTCACTCATTAAAAAAATGTACCGTAATTGATAGATTTTTCATATATTTTGTAATATTTGTTATAATATCAATAATTATTCTTTTATGTACTGAAAAATAACGGATAACCATGATTTTACAATCGGATTGAGTTCCAAAATTCCTCATCCTTACTACCCCAATGCCCATCTATCGCAAACAGACGACCCGCCAATCTCAAAAACCTTCTGAGATCCACCAACCCTTTGGCGCCCCCCCGTGACAAATTTCATAATATTTCCCCGACTTGCAACCGCCCCCGATGTAAAACCTGTCTTCTTATTAGTTCTGCTCCTCTCTCCTTACATCCCCTCATTGCCCCCTCACCTCGTTCTCGCGCTAATTGCCTCTCAAAAAACATAATTTATATTTTGTCATGCAAACATTGCACTTCCTTTTACATAGGCGAATGCATTACCCACTTATCTATTCGAATGAATAATCACCGGTACTCCTGTAATTCTGCCTCACTCTCTTCACTTCCTATCCCTTCACACGCCAATTCCCACAACCTTTCATTCGACAAGTGTTTTGCCCTCAGCATCCTAGAATCCGTACCCGATTCAGCCACCAATATAGAGGTGAGAACTCGTGAATCCGCCTACATATTAGCTTTCCGTTCCTTCAAAATTCCCACCCTTAACCGCCATATTTAATTTCCCTCCCAGCATTCCCTGCACCTCCCCTCTTTCGCCCAGACCCCTAACCGCTCACCGGAAAATTTTCAGTCTTACTCGAAAAAGTCCTATAGCTTAAACAATCTGCAATGTGAGTGTGTTTGTGTCTTTTAAGTGTTACTATTATATTTGTGTTCTATTGTACCGTCCTTTTATATATATATATATATATATATATATATATATATATATATATATATATATATATATATATATATATATATATTTATTTAGATGATATATATGTGTGTGTGTGTGTGCTCGTAATTAAATTTATGCACCCAAACATTTTAAATTCAAAAAACAAAACTGCATTGCTTGGCCCGAGCACTCACATTGCTGGTAGCTGTATTTAGAGATTTAGGTGTACCAACTGTGTAGATTTATATGTAAGTCCACGTTTATGCATTAATGACTGTTGCTTAGACAGCCCCCACCACACGCCCTTGTAGTACTTAAGGGATTTCACATAGATGTAAAATACCTTAACGGTTTAAACCATTCGATCAGCTACCTCTTTTTAGCTGAATTTAGAAAATAATTGATGGGCTTTTGCATCTTCTGTCCTATCTCTCATCTTCTCTCTTTAAAATGACCTTCCATTTATGGCCTTCGGTTTTCCGGTTTTTTTTTCCTCTTGGCCTTCAGTGCTTCTGAACTCACCTTGGCTTTGTTACTGCTTAGCTCATGCACGAATTCAATAAGCGTCCACTTCAGACTCCCTTCTTTCTCTCTTTCACGAATCACTACAGATGCAACGTTTTCACGTGCAACAGGCTATATTTTTTTTTCAATCTACGGGTACGAAATTCCCCGTGGTAATGGCTGGAATTTTATTTTTTCAATCCTTTGGGCGTAAGCTTTGAAAATGACGGACGAAAACGCATATTCTGTGCAAGGATACTTATACTCGGTAAGATAAAGTGGTATGGACGAATGGAGAAAATATCCATGCTTAGAGAATATATTGGGAAAACGGAATACTCCTGCTTTGAATAATACTGTTAATCCTTTGGCAATAATCCTTTTTTTTTAAATCCATATGCAAGATAGCTATGCACTGAAAAAATTCCATCGGTCTCTATACGTTCAATATTGACTTTCGAGTGGTTTTTTTTGTTATAAAGAGGCTCTCTTGGATTTTTTCCCACCACATAACTGATGTATTATTAATCATTCTTTGTGGAATATTTTTGGTCTGCAGGTGAGATTTCAAGTAAACTAACGCCCTGTATTACGGAATAAACCGATTAAGCAACGTAAAACTGGTCCTATCTAAGTTTATCTATAATTTTTAGATTCCTATGGAAAGAAAATTTCCAATCACTCGAGAAAATTTGTCCACAATACTTAGTTGAGAGTGTTCATTGTTAGCTCATATGCAAAACGAAATAGAAAAATAAATTTTTTTCGTCAATCTATAGCATAAACTTTTACTAGAATGCTATCCTCGCGTTTGCGAGGCAGTGTATCGATTGAAAAGAATTTTCAAACTCTCAAGGAATTCATTGTTATTTTTAACGTTAATTTATTAAATTTTGATTTTTAATTGCCTAATTTTTAACTACAATCACCGCTCATGGGATTTTATAAACGGAAGCAAACATTAAGTGTTGCTGCTACATTTACGAGGGTAGGCTGAAAACTAGTGAACACAAGCTTATATAGTATACCACAAACAAAAATGACCCTCACAGGAGCATTCATGGTGGCATGTGGAATTAACATTCCCCCTCAACACGCTTTCGCAGGTTTGAGGTCGTTACATTCATCCAGTGTATTTCGAGAAGCGGAAGTATGGAGACGTGTTCTAGTGCTATGTCAACGCGAGTTAAACAGCGTGCTATTATCGGATTTTTAACTGCTGATAAAGTGACTCCTACCGAGATTCATCGTCGTTCAAAGGCTGTTTATGGTGAAGATGCTGTTGATAGGTCTACTGTAATTCGATGGATAGTAAAATTTCGTGGTGGTGAGCTTGGTAAAGCAATTGGTGATGAAACACGCAGCGGACGTCCGATCATTGCCACAGATGATAAACATCGCAAACTCGTCGAAGATTTGATTCAAATGACCGGCGAATCACTCAAAAGTGTATCGCGAACCACATTGGAATATCTAAGGAGAAAGTTTGTCATGTTAAAGGCAGCCATGCGCCAATAACCTTGTCACATGACAACGCTCGTTGACACACCTCGCGCGAAACTTTAAAGGCTCTGCAAAACCTGAAATTTGAACCGATATCACACCCTCCTTATACACCTCAAGGGTAATCATTGCACCTCGGACGATGAAGTGAAGGCAGCTGTCAAGGCCTGGATTCGAGAAAAGTCGTAAGAGTTTTTCAGTGACGGAATGAAAAATAATTGTTACAGATTGGGAAAAAATTTGTCAGCCTTTACGGTGACTATGTTGAAAAATAAATATATTATTTTGGAAATTAATAATTGTACTTTAATTTACTTTTTACCCGATTGTGCTTTTAGATTTTCTTTGCGCTCTTCAAGCACGCGTGCATCACTTTCCAGCCCACCCTCGTGTAAGCTCTTCCCTGCAGTAAACCTTCGCTCAATTACAAAGACTTTCGACCTCTTTCCATTTCGCTTAACTTGAATCACATTCTTTAAAATGACACTAAATATCCACTTTTAAAGTAATTGGCATTCTCTGACGAAATATTTTTATTGATCGAACTTTTAATTCTTCTAAATACTCTTCCCCTGCATCAATGCCGTATCGGAGAAGTGTCTGCCATGCCTGGAAGGCACCATCCTGAAACTCCTCGACGAGGATGTCTCTCTAGAACGTCGTAAAATGCTTTTGAATGTTTTCCACGGCCTCCGAAAGCTTTCCTTCCAGCTCTCTCTTCAGTCGGGGAAACAAAAAAAATCACGCGGAGCTAATTCGGGACTGGAAAGGGGCTGAGGGACCAAGTAGGGGGTTCTCCGGGCCAGGAAATTGGTAAATATGAAGGACGTGTGGCTGAGGGCACGAGGCCTGTGGCTGGGTGCTCCATCGACCAATGGTCTGAGGCTGGGAAGCTGAAAAAGGCGAAAAAAACACACTTCACGTGGAGGCACGTTTTTCCGTTCAGACTGCTCGGGGCAAACTGGCAACCAGCTGCCGTGGAAGGGCTAACCCCCTAACACATTTCTCGACCGGTCGTAGCGCGATACCATGGATAGTCCCATTATAACCATGCGCTTTACATTCATAATGGACCATGTTATTAATATTGCCCCTTAATGGTAATTCCATTTTTTTTAAATCAGGTATTTTTTGTATATTTGTCACTGGATTAGTTTCCTATCATAATTAATTCCTAATTAATTAACCTAATTTATTTGAACCGTTACCCAACTTTTTAATGTACATCATTGCCTTGCAATATCTCAAGAGCTTCATTACATTTGTTTTCAAGTCTTCTTTTGGAGTGGACTATGGATTTGCGGATGAAAACTGAAGGTATCGTGTGGAGAACCGCGGTCTCTTAGCGGGGATCGCACCCTGACCTCGAAAAAACCCCCCTGGGCATAATCGTGGAGTGGTTTGCCAACATCTTGGTCAACAGGTGACCACTTTCATTGAAGGATCCTAACTGGTTCGAATGCGTGCCAAAGTGTAGCAAGCGACGTATGACAAGTCGCATCGTAACCACGCATCCCAAATTAATCGTTCGTGAAAGCGAGTTAACTTAACGTCCGGTTTACGCAAAGGCTTCGTTGCTCTAAATCAATGCCTCCTCAACAAGATTTTCGAACGCCTGAACACATCATCATAATGAAAAGAGATGACGTCGATTGAAAAGCAGGAGTTGGGATATGTTTTTTATTCCAGAAAGTAAAGAGAACAATATTCCTAAGCGATATTTTTCTCTTGCAAAAAATATTTCCACTTTGCAGTCAATGGTTCCATTGTTCAAAGTCCCGGGTGCACAGGTCGAGACACGAAGGGTATGTGATAGGGTCACCAAGACCCCATACGGTGTACTATAGCTTTGCATTATTTCGTAGGGCAACATTTCTCCTTGCAAATTGCATCACGAGTCGCGCGTTGAAGTGTGTGCGTGTGTGTAATAGGTCGGGGGTGGAGGGTGAGAGAAGAGGGGGGGGGGGAGTTGACGGTTCGATTTCCCGGCTCCTGCGCGGAAGAATGGGCGAGACGGTGGCTGCTTGGGGGGAGAGGGAAAGGGGGGCGGCGTGGGTGGGTGGAGACCTCACCTCATCCGCCATACCCTCTCCCCTCCCCCGCCTCAGTTATTGGTCGGGGGGCGGGGCGTGGGGTGTTGGTGGCGGGGAAGAGGACTGGGTGTGTGTGTGTGTGGGTGTGTGTGTGTGGAAGATGAGGGGGAGGCAATGTGGCGGTCCCAGGTGGCGGCGGCGAGAGGGGATCGATGTGGGTCCATCCCCCTTTGGCATCCCCGG
>NW_027286963.1:875000-895000 GCF_022747635.1 Hetaerina americana | reverse complement strand
TTCGAGAGGTTCCCGATGATGCCTTCGCGGGAGCGTTCCAGGAATGGGAACGCCGCTGGAACAAGTGTATTGACTCACAAGGGTCCTATTTTGAGGAATATTAGCTTAAGATATGTAAAAGTGTAATACATTTTTTTTCCTGAGCTCAGTACACTTATTTTCCGGACGAACCCTGTATGTATATATATATATATATATATATATATATATATATATATATATATATATATATATATATATATATATATACATACTATATATATATATATATGGGTCGTTGCAGTCTAGGGGGTACGGCTTAGGGTTCGAGTTCGATTCCCAGGCAAGGCACTCTAGGCACCTGCAGCTACACCCAAGCTATGTGATTTTTCGGGTACCAGATCTTCCTGGGAAACCATAACCGGCACAGGCAAAGGAACTGGCCCCCCTACCCTGATGTGTGAATTTCACGCGCCGTATAAGGCTTAGTACTGGGTGACCTCTACCATCACCTACCAAACCGACCTTCGGGTTGAATACTGTGTTTATGGTTGATATATATATATATATATATATATATATATATATATATATATTTATACTTAAAAGAAAATAAATACTTGTTGAGTACGAATATATACTATATTGTATTTCAAACATTAAAAAATATTTCACTAATGCTTCATTTATATCAAAATATGTATAACAGATTTTTCAAATTTTTTCACAGTGGCAGATTAGATTTTTTGGTGAATAAGATCTTAGAAAATATGAGATATTTATAATTTGGAAACAAAATTTACACTTTTAACTGTGAGATTGGGTAAACTGATTTTCAAAATGTATACAATTTTTTCAAAATAAATATCCAAGTAGTTCCTCTAAGACATATAGATTAAGCGATCCGTTCTCATTACCCCTCTCTCTAGTACACAAAGAGGAAACATTTTATGAAAATCATATAGATGATTCTTAATTTAAGTAATGCGCATAATATTATTGTGACGGAACTACTTATGGAAGCGCGGTAATATTGGACGGGAAATTGGCTGGGAGGTCTGCCCTCCCAACGCAACCGATCGCAAGTTTGATCCGAGCAGTATGAGCCGAAAGAAGTGCCTCCGTGTGAAATGTGTTTTTCGACTTTGTTACACGAAAAATACACGGTCAGGCTCCTCCACCATGACAATGCCCTCAGCCTCACGTCCTTCACCATTACAAACCTTCTGGACCGGAACACCAACCTGGTGGTCCCCCAGACCCCTTAAAGTCGCGATTTTCTTCCGTGCGACTTATTTTTGTTCCTTCGACTGAAGAGAGAGAGAGCTGAAAGGAAAGAATTGGGAGACCGTGGAAAATATCCAAAAAGCATGGTACAACGTTCCTGAGAGGGACTCGTCGAGGGGTTTTAGGATAGTTCCTTCCAGGCGTGGTAAACACGTATTTTTAAGTGTATGGATGCAGGGGAAGAGTATTTTGAAGAATTGTAAGCATTTGTACAAGAACGATGAATAAATATAATTTTCTTAAAGAATACGCATTACATTTATAGCGGACCCTGTAAGATACCCGTGTATGTCATTCGTGGAGAACACTTACTTTGGAAACACACACTATTCCATCCATACAACGTCTTCTCCTCTCTAATAACCCATTCCCTGCCACATCCTGCCACACACCCTCGTGCAGAATTATCCGAGTCATCCAGTGCATTTTAAATCGTTTTCCAAATGGACATAGCGGAGCACGAGCCAAGTTGAACGTAAGGCGCGGAGACCACTTGATAATTTTCCGCATGAGTTCGCGTGGAAAATCACCTTGCATTCATTCAGTACGCAGAAGCAGAGAGGGATGTGAATGTTGGGGGGGATGTTCCCAACAACAAAAGCCGCCTCCACCCCCAATCCTCACCCCCCTCTCATCCCTACTCAACCCCTTTCCTCCCCTTGAACTGCAACGGCCCCGCCCACCTCCGCACCACTTTCCCAACCCTTTTCATCCACCCCCGGACAACCCTCTTCCCCTCACCCTTGGACGGCACACGTTTCATTTCCTCCCTCTGGGACTCTGCACGCGGGACGGAAGGAGTCGGAGGGGGGGGGGGGAGTTTCGTCGCTCGGATTTATTTGGTGGAGGAAGGGGTTGTGTATGGAGGAGAGAGGTGTAGGAGAATGGTGGAGGAGAATCTGGAAGGGAACGTAAGGGTACGAGAGAGAAATTGCGAATCGAACCCACTTTCGAGCAGTCTCAGTTTCCACACAAGGACAAGGAGTCGTAAAGACCGATCGTAGCAGGTCCAACACCACCAAGTATTTGCTAATTGCAAAGTGGGATAAGATACGGTATTATCAAGCATAATTAGCAAGAAGTAGACCGTATTACTCTTCCGAGAAAGACCTTCATTCGAGCGATACCGCATTAAAATTTTGTCTTCCGCCGTAAGAACGTACCTTGGGTGGCTGTATTACATCCTTGAGGTCGGCTGAATGGCGTAGTATTCCGCTGCGATGTTTCATCTCATTTGGAAGGACGCGAAATTACGTTGTGGTTTTTGCAAGCGGAAATGGCGACACGGTGCCGTAAATGTATTCACGTCTTTCATCCCTTCACTGAACGTAAATTTGATTCCTGGTTTAAAATACGAAAAAAGTGTCGCAGTTACAGAACTCCATGTAAAATTGTTTGAACCCCCCTCCCCGTTGCGAGAACGTAGACTGCAGTTTGCAAACCATATGGGGTCATTTACACTGTAATATTAAAAATATTTCGCTCCTTGGCAGAACGCATGTTTTATAACAATTTTAGATAGATAATTAGTGTAATTTTATCAAAATCTTTCAAGAGTTGAAAATAACTTATTTGAAAAAATTAAACCACAGTTTTTCTTCCTGAATCGTTAAAAGATAACGTCGGAAAAATTTCATCAAAATATTTTGAACCCTTGGCAGAAGGGGTTAATTGAATTACGGTTTTACATCTGGAATCGATATGAGTCGGAAAAATGTATCCGAAATACATGTTGTAGATCTCATTCACAAACGGGAGGGTCGGTAACGATACAGTTTTTTGCTTAGAGTTAAATATTCCTTTGACGTACACCTGAAAATAGAGTAGTACTCTAAAAAAAGGGACATTTTATATTTACCCAGTATAATGATTTGGGTATGAATAAGTTTAAGGCTTTCAATTGCGGGACGCCAAAATGTGACTCTTTTGCGCATATTATACACCATAGCGAACATGTGATAGGAAGAAATCTACCCCGGTTAAATAGATAGACCAATTAATAACATAATAAGATATAGACTAATAGAAAAAAGTTAGAACTGAGAGTACTTTGGATTCAATATTTTTGGCTTGGTTCATAAACTAGCAGATTTTATCCGAATCAATTTTGTACATAATTATGGACTATTTGTGCACATCTTCACCCAAACAATACCCCACGAAGCCACTGTATGGGCGTATGGTGGAGGATGTTAGGCTTGAAATATTAGTTCAACAATACATTATATATAATATATATACATATATGTATACTACCTTGATCAAAAATTTCCCGGAATTTATTCAGAAAATTAAAAATACAAGTTTATTCATCTAAATCTATATTGTCCCCTTCAAAGTAATCCCCATCGACTGCAACACACTTATGCCAGCGCTTGATCCAATCCTCGAAACATTTTTTATATTCGGTTTTCGGTATGTCCATCAGTGCTTCCTGCGATTTTTCCATTACTTCCTCTCGGCTGCTAAAACGCGTTCCCCGTAATGGTTTTTTAACTCGATTGAACAGAAAGAAGTCACAGGGAGCCAAATCAGGTGAATTCGGTGGCTGTTGGATGGTGTTTGTTGCATTTTTCGTCAAAAAATTACGAATAATGATAGCACTGTGCGACGGTGCGTTATCATGGTGCAAAATCCACGAGTTTTCTGCCCACATTTCTGGTCTCTTTCGGCGAATTGCTTCACGCAAACGTCTCATAACGCCCAAATAATACTCTTTGTTTACTGTCTGGCCTTCTGGCAAAAATTCATGATGCACTACGCCGTTGTAATCCATGAAAACCGTCAGCATTGCCTTCTTTTTTGACTGAAAACGACGTGGTTTTTTTGGTCTCGGCTCATTTGGTGAACGCCATTCACTTGCCTGATGTCTGGATTGCGTGTCGTACTCATAAACCCACGTCTCGTCTCCAGTAATGATCCTTTTGATGAATGTGGGATCGGATTCAGCCTCGCAAATCATGTCTTTTGCGACGTCAACACGGTCTCTTTTTTGCATGAAATTGAGGTCTTTTGGCACCAACTTTGCTGCTACACGACGGAAACCCAAATCATTAACCACAATGTCTTGGGCGGATCCATAGGCAATGTTCAAGTCCTCCGCTATTTCTCTGATGGTTAATTTGCGGTTATTGACCAACATTTCTTTTACTTTATCAATTTTTTCACCGACTTTCGATGTCGATGGTCTGCCACTGCGTTCATCATCTTCGATTGACTCACGACCACTTCTGAACCGCTCGTGCCAATGGTAAACGACCGTTTTTTTTAGAGAATCGTTGCCGAAACACTTTTCCAACATTTCCAACGTCCGTGCGCCACTAAATCCGTTTTTTACGCAAAATGTAATACAAGTTCGTTGTTGCAAATTTAAATCCATTTCTGCAATTGTAAAAAATCGCCAACACACACAGAGATAGATGTACTCTTGGCTACGTAACTTTTGCAAATGTCAAGTTATGACACTAAGATTTAAAAGGAATATCAACAACAGATGTACCAATTTAACAAAAAAAACAGAACTCAAACCGGAACGATGGGAGCGCCACACGGTGGTTATTCCGGGAACTTTTTGATCAAGGTAGTATATACATATACATATATATATATATATATATATATATATATATATATATATATATATATATATATATATATATATATATGTACATTTATGTATGTGTGCGTGCGTGTGTGTGTATGCGAGCTAATATTAGAAAAAAATGCACACATAGCCCCAGCCCCAACGTATCTTGCTATAATTAACTTTTTGAGTAAATTATTGAATTATTTATATTGAATAGTATTATATAAATTAAACATATATATATATATATATATATGTGTATATATATATATATATATATATATATATATATATATATATATATATATATATATGTGTGTGTGTGTGTGTGTGTGTGTGTGTGTATATATACATGTGTATATATATTTTTTTTTTAAGGTTATCTACCGGATAAGGTAGGTTTTTCGATGGACACAACTACCAAACAAATATTTTGTGACTACTAACAAAACACAACCCTAAATTCTACTCTACACCAGGTCCCTCTTCATCTCTGAGTACTTTCTTCCTCCCTTCATCCCGTCAAACATCCCTATCCTGTTCCTTCCCTTTCCTCTTTTGCCCAACATTCTACCCTCTATCACAGTCTTCAACATCCCACTGCCGGTCAACACCCCCTTCATCCACTTTTCCTGCCTCCATAGGATTGCTCCCAACAAACCCCTCTCTTCGCCCACCATACCAAGTACTTCCTCATTTGTTTTCTTCTCTGTCCATTTCACATTCTCCATTCTTCTCCATACCCACATTTCAAAAGCCTCCAGTCTACGTCTATCCTCCTGCTTCAATGACCACGTTTCCGCGCCGTACATAGCTACGCTCCATATCAAAGTTTTTACGAGTCTTTTCTTAACATCCTTACTCAAAGTCCCCGTCATCAACTCCCTCCTCCTCGTGAAAGCCTCTTTGCCTAGCGCAATTCTTCTCCTTACGTCCCTACTACTTTGACCGTGTTGGTCCAAAACACTACCGAGATACGTAAACTGTTCTACCTGCTCTAGTTTTTGCCCTCCTATTTTAATGTTAAGCTTGCCCTTTTTCTTTCTAGAAAATCGCATAACCTTTGTTTTATTAATGTTGATTCTCATCCCATACCTGTCGCACTGAATTTCCAATTCACTCAGCAATGCTTGCAGCCCCTTGGCTGACTGACAAACTAAAGCTTGGTCATCAGCAAACCTAACTGATTTTACGAATTCCCCGCCCACTTTCATTCCTACCTCTAGTTCTTCCCATGCCTCTTTGATCATTTCTTCTGCATACAGGTTGAACAGCAACGGTGATAATGGGCAACCCTGCCTTACACCCCTTCCTAACACTGCCCATCCTGACTCCCCGTTTCCCACCCGCACCTGAGCAGTCTGAGACATGTACAGGTTGCGGATTAGCCTCCTTTCCCTCCAATCTATTCCTATTTTCTGCAATATACTCATTAGTTTTTCCCAATTCACTCTATCAAACGCTTTTTCGAAATCTACGAAACAGGCAAATACCTCCTGGTTGTGTTCTATAGTATATTCCTCTCGATTAATAACCTCATTACTGCAATGGCATCACGCGTACCTCTCCCCTTCCTAAACCCAAACTGATCATCCCCTAAGTAATCATTTGCCCTACTCTCTATCCGTTTGTTTATGATCCTGAGAACAACTTTAGCTGCGTGGGATATCAAACTAATTGTCCTATAGTCCTCACATGACGTGGCCTTTACCTTTTTCGGAATCGGAATTAAAACTGCTCTCACAAAGTCTTCCGGCCAGATTCCCTCCTCATAAATGCTACGGATCAACCCATATAGCCTCTTCCTCCCACATTTTCCTAAGCATTTTAAAAGTTCCACGGGAATGTTATCTACCCCCACGGCCTTATTTAGTTTCATCTCCCTTAATGCCCTTTTTATCTCATTGTCTAGTATGCCTGGACCTAAGCTGTCTTCCTCTACGTCATTTTCTTTTTCAATGTCTAACTGTGTTGGTCTGAGTTCTTTACTATACAGTTCTTCTATATACTCCTTCCATCTCTCTTGGATCTTTCCTGCGTCAACTATTACCTTACCCGCCTTATCTCTAACTATTAGCATAGCTCTTCCTTTCTTACTTCCCGATAATGATTTAACTTTGCTGTACAGCGCACCGATTTCGCCCTTCCTCTGGAGACTTTCCATATCCTCGCACTGCGTCTTCCACCATGCGTCTTTTGCCTTATTTGTTGCCCGCCTCAATTTATTGTTCAATTCTTTGTACTTCATTTTGCCTAATTCTGTATTTATATTCTTCCATTTTCGCCGCTCATCCATCTTTGTAATCATCTCATCCGTGATCCATGGTTTCCTAGTCCTTTTAGCGTTAACGGTTCCAATAGTGTCTTTTGCGGCTTTAGACAACCCTTTCTTGAAACATTCCCATTTGTCTTCGATAGTACTAAGCCCTTTACCATCCTCCATTATTTCCTCTACCGCCTGTTTGTATTCCTTCCTTTTCAACCCATTTAATGCTTCTAAATTCCATTTTCTAGCTCGCCGCACCTGCCTTATCTTTTTGAAACGGACGCTACATTTCATAACAACTAAATTGTGGTCAGAGTCCGCTTCCGCTCCTGGGAAGCTGTGCGAATTTATTACACTGTTCCTAAACCTGTGTCTAACCAGAATATAATCTAGCTGATATCTTCCTGAGTCACCTGGCATTTTCCATGTATACATGCGTCTTTTGTGGTGTCTAAACCAAGTGTTGGTGATGACTAACCCCTGTCTCCTGCAGAACTCAACTGCTTTCTCCCCGCGGTCATTTCTCGTGCCTAAACCGTAGTCCCCGACCTCGTCACCATCTCTTCCTTCGCCTACCGTCGCATTCCAATCCCCCATCACTATCAAATGTTTCCCTGCAGGAACACACGCGATTATGTCCTCTAACTGATCGTATATCCTATCGACCTCTTCTTCCTTATGTTTGCTCGGTGGCATGCATACCTGAATAAAAACCTAGTTCGTTAGTTCTGCTTTTATCTCTACTACTAATAATCTATCCGTTACCTGCTCTATGTTGACTACGCTTCTTCCTACCTCTTTATTTAATACCATGGCAACCCCTCGTTGGCTCTCGTCCCCGCCGCTGTATATTATTCTATAATTATCGCTCCATTTATCCCCGCTATCCTTCCATCTCACCTCGCATAGACCTAAGAATCTATTTTTCCCCTTTCCATCTCTCGCTTGATATTCTCCAGTTTACCTGTCCTCATCATTGTCCTAACATTCCACGTTCCTATTCTAACTAATTTTGTCTTCTCCTGCGTCTTCTGTCCTGCTGCTGCTGGTTTTCCCTTGCAAGGGTTTCGTGGGATGACGACCGCGGAAGCCTTGCCTCCCCCGCTGCCGGGCACGACACACGGCCGATTGGGCCGAGCCCCGTGGTTGCCAGGACTCAAATTATCTCTATTGTCCATCATATTTTTCTAGGGAATGATAATTGAGGTGGTTTCCCGTTGCCTTCCTCAATAGTGTTTTTAACGTGACACCATCACTTACTGGCCGCCCCACTGGGGTCAGACGCCATTGCAGCCGCCTCACTGAGGAACAGACGCTGCGTGGACTACCTTTCGTCTGGCTCCTAACCTTCGACCTATCTGGCATGGGTGACCCTACCAGGAGCAATGATTATTACTCCCGCCAGCACAGCTCTAGGGGTCATCGGAACGCACAAGCCCTTCCACCACGTCAAGGTTGTAGTCCGGGGAGGGGTGTGTATATATATATATATAAATATATGTATATAGTTAATCTTGAAGCAAGCATATTCGGGCTCTAATGTTCCATTTTGTTATGATTACGAATCGTATTTCGAGGAAATAACGAGTATTTGAATCTGTTTGTGACTCTGTTTGTGACTCTCTTTATTTCTCATATTTTATCCCACAGGTCAAATCTATCCTTATCATTTGGTACCATAATAATTCCGATAGTGTCTCCAAAAACCTTTAGGCGCCCTGTGCCTTTCTGAGAGTCAAATAGTCTTGCCTGCTCACTCCGCGAATGAAGAGGCTCCTTCCCTAATTTTTCCAACATGCTCGCCAAGCTTATAATCTTTCTTTAGCAAAGTTGTGCAAATATGGTGCATTGTCTTTGAAATCTTTATCAATTTCTCGATTAAAGCTTTAATTCCTCTTCCTACTGCGTTACCAAAATGTGAATTTTCCATATAAACCGAAATATAGTCTAATGGAATAGTGATATTGTACCGTGATACTCTTCCACAAGTGTGACCAACAATATGATTTTTGAACGATAAAAACGATTCCTCCCTTTCAGGAATAGGATAGAGATGCTTGACCGAATGAATGGAGAAATTACGTACTTGTATACGGAGATTGAGAGTTTGTTGGAGAGTTGAGTTTGTTGTAGAGTAGAATGTTGGGTTGTGTTTTTCGTTGGGAGAGACAAGAACATTATTTTGTTGCAGGTGTTCATCCAAAACCTACCTTAACCGGTAGATTACATCTAATAACAATGAATTCTCCGCGTAATATGCTACGCTATGAGAGATATGTATATTCTTACTTAATTCATAAATTTTTCGATTACTCAATCCGAATAAATGTAAACAGGATAAATGTTAAGTATTAATCACTCCATAACAAGTGCGTCAATACGTATTGAATTGAAGTTTCGACAGACAAATAGGTTTTTCATGGTCCAAAGTATTAAAACACTCCAGCAGTCATAATGCCTGCATATCAATACTCTAACTTGTATTTTGACCATGAGCTATAATAATTATTTCTTTCATGCCGCATCATTACCTCCCCCTTCCTCGCTTACTCGGTATTCTTTTTTCTGTATTACAGTCGAAAACATCCCAGTGCCACTTAATGTGCTCTGTACCAACCATTCCAGCATTATTAGAATTTCTGATAGCAAACCTTCTCCATCCTCTCACCCTAAAGCACCACTCAATCTACCTCCCAGTTTGTCCGTTCCATTTTTTTAAATTTTTTCTTCACACGCATATAAAAACTTCCTATTCGTGCTCATGAACTAACCTAACCCTTCATTCAATCAGTCCCGGGACTTTTTGAACGGGATAGTTTTTTGGAATGCGCAAGGTATAATTTACATCGAATAGCTTGAAGAGGGAAAATCTATCAATAAAGACAATTACATTGAGATATTGATTTTTTTGAAGGACGACATCGCAAAAAACGACCGCACATGAAGAAGAAAAAAATAATCTTTCATCAAGACAGTGCACCGTGCCACAATTGACAATAGTAAACAATGACCAAATTGAACGAGTTGGGCTTCAACCTACTTCCCCACCCACCCACTATACTCTCCAGATCTAGCCCCCAGCGACCACTAGCTATTTGCTGATCTCAAAAAGATGCTTCAGGGAAAAAGATTTGCCTCGAATGGGGAAGTCATCGCTGCATCTGAAGCTTATTTTGAGAGGACAAGCAGGCAAATCGTTTTAAGAGCATGGTATCGAATATTTAGAAAAAGCGTTGAAATGATTGAACGTGTAGCTCTTGAAGGTGATTATGTTGATGAATGAAAATGAATTTTGCGAAACAAATGTTGTTTTCTTAGTTGGTCCCGGGACTTATTGAACGATGGATTAATCGATAAACTTGATAAAAATGAATCATACCAAACTATGATCTATATTAAAATGTTTATTCATATTTTTTTAATTATACGAACGATGAATATTCCCATGAAATAAATTGGATTAAAAAAATGATATTGGATCAAGTAATTATTTTATAAAATTTATCTCCCAATTCTTTCCACTTTTTGGAAGACCATTTTAATTTTCAAACGAGAGCATTAAGATAGTAAATAATTGCATTAATTTGTATGTTTTCAAATCGATTATTCATAGGAGAAATTTGCGTCTCTCGTATATAAATATCTGTACTGACTTAGGCCAAGAAACACGTACAAAACACTATGTCGCTGCTGCTTTGAATAAACTGAATTGTGCTGAATTTATTTCAAGGCACATTCCCAATGATTGGGTTCAGGACCCGCTACAGGCGAAATTTTCCCAAGGTATAGACTCTCTCATTCAAACGACAAAACTTCAAGCAAATTTACTCCAAGGATAAGACCACTGATGTCTCTTTACACTACAGCATCACTAAGAAGCCGCCGTGTTCCTACCTATTCAAATACTCAAGATATATTTTTGATGTCAAAATTCACGGAGAAGAAGCGAGTCTTTTCTTTATATTAAAAAATAAATAAAATTACTGGCACGCTCACACAATGGATAAAAAAAAAGAAAAAGCGCCCTAGCCAGTTAACATGGAAACGCCGGTATCGACGAAAAAAATCTTACGATTCAGGAAAACGATTTCATCCTTCCCTCCCGGGCTATCATCTCATCCCCTTGACCGCAATTTGGGTGCATCATCCCCTTCCCCTCCCCAAAATATCTCCCAACCTTCTCCTTCATCCTCCCCGGTGACGTCATCGCACCCCCTTCGCGTGGCGTGGGCGGATCGGTCGTTGGGGAGGATTGGGGAGAGGGGAGGGTACACGTGGGATGAATGAAGTAGACCCCCTCCCCCCTTTGCCCGCGTGGTCCCAGTCGGCGGGGGTAGTGAGAGGGGTGGATGAGGAGAGATGTGGGAAGGGTCGGGAGGGAGAGACAGAGATATGTAAAGGGTTAGGGGGAAGGGTTTTTTTTTAATACCCCACCCTACTCATATCCTTGTACCCCTGCCGCCTCCACATACATGCACACACATACAGATACACCCCCGCAGCCGTGGCCCTGACACTCCCCCTCTCTCCTCTTCATCCAACATCCCCCCTCCATCCCCTCCACAATCCTCACCGAGGTCGTTGGGGGATGCTCTACCAGGGCGTGGGGTAGGGTACGCGAGAGGGAACGGGATAAGGGGAAATGAGAGGGGAGAGGTATGTATGTATGTGTGTAAGTGGAAGGGTGGAGGGGGAGGCAAAACACCCACCCCTCGCCCCTGTCTGGCCGGGGCCGCTACATCGATCCGAAACGCCCACCTATATCCAGGTCCCCTATCCTCAACCCCCTCCTCACCTCTCTCTCTCTCTCCCATCCTCCTCCCCCGCCCTATTCACCCCTCCGCCCGCTGGACCCGTTCGTTCGTTCCCTTTCGGGATACCCCCGGAGCGCCCGTACCCGCTTTTACTAACCATGCCTTGCCTTTCCGGAATACCTTCGTATTCATTAAAACTACGCTAAAAACAACCCCAATGTACTCATATGTACATTCCATTTACTAATTTTCAATCCAAATAAAAATCCGTTTCTCATAGGTTCCATTTTCGACATAAATCGTCACCATTCATTTTATTCATCACGTGGTATCTTTTATTTTTTTAACTGTCAGTCTGAATAAATGGTTTTTTTTCAATGCACCCACTGCCTTACACCATACTTATGGGGTTGAAGAATATGTATCATGTAGACGTGTACGTAGACGATAGCATGCGTTCTCCGAGCAATGCTCAGGATTCCGTTGACCCAGCCCCGACGACATTAATCGATCTGGAGTTGGTTGGTTTCCATAGTTTCGAGCGTCTGTCTCTTTTAATAGTAATTGCAAACTCACCAATATCAAGAAAAAACTATAGATTTCAAATGTTGGTTTCATAGGTTAGGTCAGAGTTCACCTAGTAAAAAAAATCCTATGACGTGTTCGAAATTCACACATTTTCAGGTTATTTTGTAATTGGGGGCTAGTTCCTTATTCTGATTGCTGCCGGCAGCGGTTACCAAGGAAGATCTCCTGTACCCTCAGCTTGGATGAAGCTGAGGGTGTTCAAATATGATACCAGTGAAACAAATGCCTGGTCCAGGGGTGGGTAATCCAGTGCTCCATCCATTGGAGAACCACACCACTTTTGTTATAAATTCAATGCAAGGAAATTGACGCAGTTTGCACGGTGACAATGGATATTTCGTGAAAATTTTGAAAAATTAGTGACTAGCTCATGTAAAACGACAACCGATGATTAAAAACGTATTTTGCTGACCTTACCGAACGTATATGAAATATTAAATTCACCTAATAGGCATTAAATTTGTGGAGATTAGTTGGGCTAATTTCTCCATTCGCTCACGTCCGTAAACTGTATAACCACTGTATATCGCTAAGCGTTTCTTTTATTTATAATGATATACTCATACTAAATATATCACCTCTCCGTCGTGCTACGGTGGTGGAGAGATTAGTAAACTTGGAATAGACAAATTTAATGTAGACTGATGTAATTTGTTGCATTGATTCGATAAATTGTTGGAGCAAAATTATTTCACCATAAAACACTTACACCATACCGGGAACCAGAATCACACAAGTGGAATCGATAAAATAATTGGGTCCCGAATATTTAAAACTTCGTTTATTTCCTAGAAACATTAGAGAGATCACAATAGACAACAAATGCGTATGAGATAATTAGAATTGGTAGTGTATGCATTTGTCGATATCTTTAACGTTTCTTCCTTCATTTTTAATTAATGTACCCACCTTTTAAACAGTTATACAGTATAATTTGAATGTACCTATTCCGTTATTAAATATTGCCACATGTAAGCAATTTCTTTCGTGTAATTAAGGTTTGTCGTGTGCATGAACAAACAATTATTCGTAGAGAGGTAACATGATTTGTTTTCGCATGCGATTTTATTTTAGTTTAAGGGTTGTGACCCAACACCCCCCTCCGCACACCCTTGCGGCGGCTTTCGGGGTATTGTGTAGATGTAGAAGAAGTATCTGTGGTGATATTTTACTCTACGTAAAAATGAAGAGATCAGAATAACTGCGAAAGTCGCTGCTGAGAAGAAACAACATTCACCGTAAGTTGTCTCATGTGTTCGAACGTTCTTTTGTTAAACCCTTATTATCCCAACCAATAATTCTTCGACGACGACTTGCCTTGCCGTTTTTAGGCGGCTTTGTTTATCAGAGGTCGCCTAGTTGGGCTTATGCTCTGTGTCTCAGTATATAATTCCTTTTTCTTTCTGGAGCACCACCAGCATCGTTGTTTTGCCCTTTTTATATTTATTTAATTATTTTCCGTATTATTATTGGAGTGTGACATTATTAGGTCTCTTATATTTATCATAGGGGCCTATTTTATTTATTTTTGTGTATGTCATAGCCCCAATTGGGTTTTCTTTTAACTTATCATAGTATGTTTTACACCTTGTTAGTAGGAGATCTGAGAGTTTTTCTATGCCTGTTTTTTGGTATACATTCTCATTTTCTTCCCAGGGGGGGAGCCCAAAAGCCAGCCTCAGGGTCTTCCTTTCTGTGCTATTTAATTTGTCCATTAGGGATCTACTGAGTAGTCCCATCCACGCAAGGGCTGCGTAGGTCAATAATTCTTCTCGCATGCAAACATTATTTTATAAGGATGATCATATTATTTTTAGCTTAAATACCGTTAAATAAATAGTTGTTTTCTATTTCCTTCACATTATTCGAACTATTTTGCATATCCGTTTCTATCTGACGTCAAAAAATATATTTTGATGCTTCAAGCTTTGATTGGAATTATTCTCTAGCAAAAAAAAACCCTTTGCGGTTTATATTATTCTGAAACCACATTATTAGCGCCATCTTACAACGGCAGGAGAGATCATATAGATAAGATCAGAGGAACTTGTTTAAATCTTCTGTTTTAATTCAATTTAATAATCTAATTTAGGTCTTCTGTTTCGGTATAGAGAGACTTAAATTGTCTTTTTTTCCCGCAAAATATGAGGGATCACCATAACTCCAAGAGATGTATTATCATAAAACGATATTTTTTTCTATTCTAAGTAACTTTGAAGATTGTCATAGTTTTTACCTAATCCTTATTTAATGCTCTTCTTGTCAGTAGCAGCTGTCTGGTATGCGTGGATAGGAATTTCACACTTATGTAGAAAACTTAGTGCATGTAGTTGCATTTAAAGTTACATCCATTACTCGAAATATTTTATATTTTATTTGTAATTATTATTTCACCAACACTTAATGTTGATGGTTGAAACTTGATTTGGAATCAGTCCCTGCCACACACTCTATTGGTGGATGTCAGGGCACAATGTAAGTGTAGGTATCAAGTCTTCCACGTCAAAATAAAATTCGAATTGTCCAAATCGTAAATATGGGAGTCATGGAACGGAAAGTTAACACAAATACAATATGATTGAACTGAGTTCTATCCAATGGGTTGAATGCCAGCATCCCTCTTCACTTGGTCCATGCACTAATTCATGTTGTATACATCGTGATGCCTTCACTTATCCTATGCTTCGAAGAAATCATTGAACAATGACCAGTGGTATGAACAATCCATCGAATCAGAGGGACATCCGGCCAGTAGAGCAGTGGTCACTGGAATGCCACGCACCCTAGGCCAGGTGCGTGGAATTCAATCATAAGGGTTAGGTCATTTTCACACTCCTTATGTGGTTTCTGAGGAACCCTGTCTCAATCCTCATCCAAATCACTTAGCCTTCTAGCCTTTAACTATGCCTTTGAGATGGTTGACGCCGATACATTGTGCAAATCCATTTGTAATGCACGAAGAAAGAACCAAAGACTATACTAGTTTGACACTACACTGTAGCAATGCTACAATATTGCTATTGTAGCATTGCTACAGTGTAGCGAAACTTGTAGACACAACAAATTCTTTCCTATGGAAACGCAAAGTATTTGATTCTTTTTTCGTGCGTTAAACTATGCCGTCTGGATCATGCGCAAATTTTTTCATTAATTTTAGAAAGGATGTTTTATTCATTTATTTTAGTGCCCTGCATGCCGGGAGTGTGGCAGGGGGTGAATACACACCAGACTAAATTTGATCCGATTATGACCCTACCGCGGTTGGACAATGTTATTCTGATCCCTTATCGTTCGTGGAGAAAATTACATCTTAAATCTATCTGTTCTACACTTAATCTCTCTATTTTTATTAACATGATATCTCACACCGTAGTACGATGGGGGTAATAATACCTTTTCAGCATCACTGGTAAATAGACGTCCTTCCAATTTATGCAAGAGATTTCTTCTGCAATTTAACCATCGTTCTCTGAGTGATTCTCAGCCTAGCTGTTCTAATATTTTGGATACGCTTCTAAGTTTATCATAACAGCATTTTTTTTACAAATCTAGCTCCTCTAAGGTGCAAACGATCAACTTCGGCAATTAATACAACTTCTTGAGGATCCCATATAATGGGAGTATATTTTAAATGAGGCCTAACAAACGTCAGGTAACATATCTATCATTTCATTAGTCGCCTATCCTTCCAGTTCACATGAATATTTCGCAATCACGTTTACTTAGCACAATCGACCGAATGCTTTATAAAAACCCACGCAGTAACCAAAGACATTCCTCATCGTACACCTTAGTGCCCTTTCCTCCAATGCTCATCATCTTCTGTAAGCCTCGTCGATTATGCTTTGACCTATTCAATTGATGTTCAGCATCCGTCTCCTGGAAACGGTTTCTAAGGCTACAAGCCTTCTCTCCGAAGTAAGAATATGAAACCACACATGACCTCAAATCTGGTTTGGAGAGGAGCTGAGGTTGAGAAAGAAGGGGAGGGTGGTTGAGTTTGTATTGATGAAGACAGTGATTTGATTGAGGGTCGTTTGGTCCACCGCTTCCCCTCTCCCCGTTGCTGAGTAACGCGATGCATCAGATGTACCGAAGGGCCGAACTGATTATTAGGGAAACCACTAAGATTGTTCAGAGTCAAAACGCAACAGATTCAAATGTTGCTTGAAGTTACGGTGCTGGTTTCCTCCCTTAACATCACAAAGGTATTCAACATACCTGAAATGTGTGTAAATAAAGCATTGTGAATTATGGTTGACTGACTGACTGGCTGTCTAAAACAATTGGTAAAAAATAACAAATCATAGAATTGTGAAGTGCACAGAATCCTGAGACTGGTTTCAGAAGCATCACTTTACTCAATCACCCATTGGCTAGGACTAATGTATTTTCTCACTAATATTTGCAGTTGCCCGCTAGCCCCAAGTATTGATTCATTTTGGTAGACTGCCGTTTAAGGTTAGGTTTCTCTGAAAACTCAGGCTACACGCCGTTCCATTTTCTAAGCCTTGCTAAATCAACCACAAAGTTACACCTGACTGTTCAGAAACACCTATTACACTTCCGCATTCTTTCTGCCAGCATTCATCCAGTACAACACGCCTATTCTCCCCCCAAGGGACAAGGAAATCTTGCAGAGCTATTCGGGGAATGCGAGAGAATCGTCATGGGGTTTTAAAGGAAAAACTGAACACGAGATGAAGCAGAAGTGATATTCACGGAATCGAAACTATTTAAACCTTCGCAATGGCAGTCGAATACGTCTGTTTTTTTTAAATTCTGAAGACTCTCCCCCCCCCCCAACAGATTTAAGGTTGATAAATATAATACTTAGGAGTAAAATACTATCTATTTATTTTTATCGTTATAATAGCCTACGAAATAAGGTAGAAGAAAATTGGAAATTACTGTACCTCTCATTTTTAATGGAATAGGTGAAGAATTAAGAATATTTATCAGTAAATGCTGTGAAATGGGGAATAAAAGGCTGGCTATTACACGGAATGGATGAAGGCTTGAAAAAAAACTTGAAACAAAAAAAAAAAGATTTAAGATGTCATTTTTTCCTCGAACGATAAGGATTCAGAATTTATTTTTCTATATATACCCTGCAAGCCACCACTAGAGTTTGCGGGGGTAGATATACACCAGAATACTTTTACCCGAACATGACCGTAGCGTGGTCGAACAATGTTATTATCATCCCCTATCGTTCGTGGAAAAAAATGACATCTTAAATCTATCCTAGACTTAATCTCTCTAATTTTATTGACATGATCTCTCCTACCGTAGTAAGTTTGGGGCAGTAAAACATTTTCAAAATCACTGCTAAAGAGACCTCCATCCAAAATATCCAAGATATGTTAATCATAAAAATGTTTTACGAATCTAGCTCCTCTACCCTGCCACGCGATTCAATGCGGCAATTGATTCATCTTCTTGAGGATCCCATATACTTGCAGCATATTCTAAATGACGCCTAACTAACGACAGATAACATTTCTCTTTGACCTTTTCATCACATGTACCTAGAATAACATGACCCGACCGCGGTAGGGTCATATTCGAGTTAAAATTAGTCTAGTGTCTATTCAACCCCTGCCAGATACCCTAGCGGTGGCTTTCAGGGTACTAAAATAAATAAAAATAAATGAAACTTGACAGAGAATATATGTAGTCTTATAATTGCAACACTTTAAGCTATTATTTTTGTTAACGTGGCACCTGATGTCAAGCAAGAACTGACTGGCTTATGAGGAGAAGAATGAGTATTCTATTTATAAAATTTTAGTTAATACTGGTATTGCATATTATGAAAATCATATCACTATGATATACGATGAAGATTGTCTCTATTTGAATGTTGTATTGATTTCCTGTAATATCAATCGTAGTTCATGTATAATTAACTTTACTCTCCTATTGTATTTGGTTAAGATTATAAGTAAAAGTATTTCGTTTTGCATTGATATGTAGTTGTTCAATACGAAATAAATTAAGGCAATTTTCTCTCTCATTACCTATTAAGATTAGTTTTGGCTTGACCCATTGACTAACGTGTGTTCATTAGTAAGTCTCACCTAACACTTCAAAACGTTGAACCATACACTATGATAAAATATCCGATGCTGCACATATTTTCTGCCTCCATTAATTATATCCTCCATGCCTTTTTCCCTCTGTCTGCTTTGTTTTACACCTATTGCATCGGAAACATCGTAATGGAATATGCAGATTCCATTAAATACTTGGGAGTTACCCTCATGCCCGACATCTCCTGGGTGAAACACACACGGGGAATATGTGAACAAGCCAACCAAAAAATTAGGATTTATTAGAAGATTATTGGGTAAATGTGATGAAAAGGTAAAAAAGAGAAAGGTCACTTTTCGCTGGTTAGACCTCTTTTAGAATATGGTGCAAGTATATGTAATCCTCACGAAGTTGGATTGATTGCCAAATTGGATCGCGTGCACCGCAGAGGAGATAGATTTGTAAAGCGTTGTTATGAAAAACGTGGTAGCGTATCCAAAATATTACAGCAGCTAGGCTGGGAATCACTCACGGAGCGAAGGTTAAAGTACAGATAAAATCTCAAGCATAAATTGGAAGGGAGACTCTTTAGCAATGATGTTAACAATGTATTATGTATTTATATATTTCAAATTTTTCCGAAAATAGAACTTCGGCCTTCACAACGCCCTTCACACAGTTATATAACCAAGATAATTACATACACCTATACCCTACGTAAAGGAAACCCTATCTAGGCAGGAATCAAACTCTGGGTTGGCAGGCGAGGGCTTCAAAATTCGATTGCAAATCAAGATTCCTTGCAAATAAGTCTTTTGTCTCCTTTTGATTTTTCACAAAAACCCACCCTCTTCATATACCATACCTGATTTTTCTTCATATACTTTTCTTTGGCTTGCCTTTTACCTTTTACATTCGTCTTCAGTACTGCATCTCAAAAAAACTACCTCAAAGACCAAGTTTCTACGCCTTTCAAAACCAAGGTTCATATAACGGTTTTCAATTAACGTCTTATTAACATCATTACCCTATGTTCATGTCAACAATTCCCCTCTCATTATAAAAAAAAACTTCTTGCTCAATCGCAGTTCTTTTCTACATCTCCATCAACACAATACTCTGCAAGCCGCCGCAAGGATGTGTGGCAGGTGATGCCAGGAAAAACATCCTTAAATATCTACTGCACATATATCGTTAGGAATTTTTATTTATTAATTTTTCTTCCATCGTTGCCTTTAAACAGGATAACAGTACCTTCTCCTCCTTAGCATATTGCATTTAAATGATATTAATCTGTTAAGAATCCGTAATAATTCTTGTAAATCTATCGATGTCTTCAACATTTATCCAATGGCATCAGGATTTTCTTTCTATCAATCTAAAATTTTTTCTGATTCTTTAACTGCTATTTATTTCACCAGTGAGAAAGATGATGGACTGGAATAAAATGAGCTCATTGGTCTGGAACAACAAGTACAATAGACCAAAATTGTAAAAATCATAG